>NW_010321414.1:22572-27965 GCF_000700745.2 Antrostomus carolinensis
GTGTTGAAGGCCAGGTTGGATGAGGCTTTGAGCAACCTGGTCTAGTGGAAGGTGTCCCTGCTGATGGCAGGGGGCTTGGAACTGGATGAGCTTTGAGTTCCCTTCCCACCCAAACCATTCTATGATGCTATAAATTATTCAGCTATAAAAACATGGGGAAAAACAGAGGTGAGGAGTCACTTCTGGAAACAATGCTAAGTTGATTGGAGATCAACACGGGTGGAGATCTGAGATCATGTGCTTAAACAGTCTGGAGAACACAGCGATATTAAGCTAATATGGTAAGAAAGCTTCAGCCCACCTCATTGCTCCTCATTCTCCATTTCCACCTGGCAAATCCAGAGGACCCTCTCCTCATGTCCTAGGGACCAGCTGCAGACAGGCAGGGAAGAGCTTCAAAGCAGCTGGTGAGCTCTGCTTCTGTGCAAGCAACAGTCTACAAAGCATTGCTGGGTCAGCCACTGCCAGATCGCAGCAGACCTGGACGCAAACCTTCCCATAGCCAGGCCAGGAGCTTAAATCCTCTCACACTTGTTATAAGAAAACAGGAGCAGAAATAAATGTGCATTAAGAGGAGAAAGGAATGGATTGTCTTATCAAGCTGCCTGGCCAAAGGGACCTGGGAAATCTTGGATTCTTATATCCTGATTGGCAAACACAATTTGCAATCCCAAATTATTTTTTGCTTATCCTTGGGCTATTTAGCAATGAAGTACAAAGCAGGACAACGGAAGCCTGGTTCTGATGAGCCAGGTTGGTGCTTCGGGGCTGAGGGCAGCAGAAACTAGTCTGGCCAAGTTAGCCATGCAAGTATTGTGTGCCAGTTGTTCAGCAAGTATCTGTGCTGCTCCCCTGTGTCACTTGCACAGCGACTGATGCGTCGTGACAAGTTTCATACTCAGAGTTAATCTAAACTCATTTCAATGGTGCTTGGAAACAAACAGAATTACACCAAACTCTTAACACTTAAGCAAAATAAATACTACTGACAGTTTAGAGAAGCAAAATACATCGAGAGCTGCCTGGTCACCCACACGAAGCCCCACGGAGGCCACCTCAGCCCAGCACCTTTCTGTAGGTGCATCTGACCTGGCTGCCACAGTGCAGGTGAAATGCTGCAGAACTGCCATGTAGCTTATGACTAAAGAGGATCAGGGGCATTAAATATACACACAGCACCAATAACACAGCCCTGCTTCCTCCCTGTGAACGTTCAGACATCATCATACTATAAAAACAGATTATAGCAGGCGACTAGAAACAGGAATGAGAATCCTGCAGCAACTATATGGGTTTTCATGCTATAATTAGCCATGTACAGTTTAAATAAAATCCTGATTAATTAACATTTGCCAGAGAACTTCACCTCTGCTTCTCCAGCCGATGCTGAAATCATACAGCTGTTAGATGGAGAATGAAACAGGTCACTCAGGTGACATTTCCTCATAGGACAGAACATCATTATGGACAAAAAAATCAAAAAGAAACAAGGGTTACACTGGTTCAAACAGAGAGCAGAGGTCATGTCACAGCCTCTCTGGTTTCCACCAAAGGTTCCTTTGCATGAATGAAGCTGTAAAAGACTCACACTCGGAGTTTTCTGCACTTCTCCACGTCCTGGCCGTTAGGTTTAGGCAGGGAAGTACCAGCCATACCTCCCACAGCCTCGCGCACTTCACGCGCTGGGTTCCAGGCAGCTTCTGGAAGGGCAGCACAGAGGCTCGGCTGGATGCACTGAACTCTCTGCCCTTCAGAGGTGAAAGCCCAAAAGCCACTGCCACCGTTTCACTCTGTGACAGAGGATAGACAACCTGCCACAGCCAGGCTCCCTCCTTGCGTCTATTAGTGATGGGCACTTAGCTCCATTTCATTCCAAAGGGGAAATAACCTGATCCTGCAGCTTCCCATGTGAAATGGTAACACACTGCTTACAGCAATGATGACAACATCCGCAGTTGTGAGACAGGAAACCAGAGCCACAGAAGTCTCCAAAGAAAATAGTATTTGTCCTCATTATATTTACTTTTTATTTACATTCTAGTTTTTCCTAACAGGCAACTGAAATGCTCGCAGCAGGACCAGCCATAATGAAGTTTGAATTGGTGGGGCTTGTCCATTCTGAGCTTGTTACAAACATCCAGAACACAGCAGAGAGAGGGGATCTCATCAATGTCTGTAAATATCTGAAATGGGGGGGCCAAATGGATGGGGCCGGGCTCTGTTCAGTAGTACCCAGTGACAGGACAAGGGGCAATGGGCACAAACTGGAACACCAGGAGTTCCAGACAAACTGAAGTAAAAACTTCTTGACTGTGAGGGTGCCGGAGCCCTGGGACAGGCTGCCCAGAGAGGGTGTGGAGTCTCCATCTCTGGAGATGTTCAAACCCACCTGGACACTTTCCTGTGCAACCTGGTTTAGGGAACCTGTTTTGGCAGGGGGGTTGGACTGGATGATCTCCTGAGGTCCCTTCCAACCCCACCATGCTGTGATTCTGTGAAATACAGCCTTTACCAAACACACAACAAGGAGAAGTCTTTGTACCATCAAAGGTTTCCATCTGCACTTCTCCCAGAGGGACAGGAGGGAGCCAAGAGCAGCGAGTGCAGCGAAAGCCTGCCTTGACTCACTGCCAGTATCTGTTTGTACAGACAGACTGATACCCACTGTCCAATATCCTGTTTATACAGAAAAAATGTTTTTTTCTATATAAAAACATCTCTAGCAGCAGTAGTCTTATTATTTATCCTATAGCGATGAGAGGACAAATCACAAATGCATAAAATATTAGGGCAGACAAGAAAATATTTTACACTCAGTGGTAAATTCTTCCCAGCCCAACAGCTTACCTTTCCAACAGGTGTAAAAGGTAGGAAGTTTCACAGAGAACAAAGATGTATGATAGGTACTGTTTGAGGAAAGAAAGGAGAGGGATGAAGACCAACAATTTCCAGTTACATTAACCCCCTTCTGCTTCAAGGATCTTGATTTTAAACTGTTGAGGTGTATTAGAAAGCTCCAGCTTGGTTTCCTATTACATTCTCCCTGTGTCATTGCACCTAATAACACAGACGGCTTTAGAAATGTTTCTGCTTTCATTATTTTCTCCTACTGGATGCCCAGTTGTTTAATAACTTTATCATTTTAAAGTTATTTGTATTCAAAATAATCTGTAAATGAAATTCAAATATAACAGCGCAAAGTAGGGGCAGAGAAAAAATAATTATTTAGTGTGGTCTGGAGTAATAACTCAGCTTAATGTGATAGAATTCGGCACAATAAAATGTAGGTTAAGTACCAGGAACCATTTCCTAACAATAAGATCTATCAGATTAAATAAATAAACTCCTCACAGAAAAGGTGGCATCCTTTCTACTCGCTTTTGAAACAGGACAGATGATGGCAATGGAGCATATAACACAAGGAACCACCTGTGAAAGGAAGGTGACCTAAAGTAACTTTCATTTCTCTCCTCCTAGAGCAAAACACAACCTGAGAGGAGGAGACCCTTTGAGGAACATGTTATATCCACCTCAGGCACCTGGAGAGCCAGGCAGTCACAGCCCACCCGTGGAGAACCAACGCTCACGGCACCCGAATCACATCCTGTATTTTATTTTGCTCTGCTCCTGCTTTTTAGGACTCCACCTGGGAAACTGCCTGGGCCATGAATGGATTTAAGGATCTGATCCAAACGTACTGGAAGTGCAGATGTTTACTCATCTATTCATCTGAAGCTTGTTTCTAACTCCTATGCCAAAGAGAGCGTGGTGGTGTGGCTTCACCCTTTTCCAGCTCAGTCAGTAGAGCATGGAACTAGAGCTGGTGCTAACACACAGCTACTCCAACTACTAAGAGGAAAATTAACTCTCTCCTAGGAAAATCCAGGACAGGGAGATACACTTCCTGCTGTGCTCTCCTGAATTGGGGCCATTTTGTAGAAGAAGTTACAGAAGGAACAACTTATTAATACATATACACATAATATACCTATATATATATTATTAAACAATACACATTTATTATTCATTTATTATTAAATATCTAATTTATTTGCTGTAGGAGCCACGTTCTGTTTTGCAATTCATTGAAGGAGAGTGTCTACTAAAAATGTTCTTTTTTCAAACCCTATGGAATTCCATTAAATAAGTAAACACAGGTCTAAAACGAAGAGTACAACGTAGCAGTCCCTTAGAGGCAAATAATATTGTACTGTGAGTGCACAACTATTTATTTATTTAAATTCATCAGCTGACTTGAACTAATTCCACACCAGCCAGGTGAATTTTCACCCTCATTTCGCAGGTGAGAAAACTCAGGCTCAGAAAGATTTAGATGCCTCGCCCAAGCCCGCGCTCTGAAGCTATAGCAACAAAGATTCACGCGTGGTTAGGAGCATATCTAATTTATTTCTATCTCCGTTTTTATTACCCTCAGGAGCACAGTATTTCAGTTCTTTACAGTACTGGCAATCAATAAATCCTCCTATTTTTCCTGTCAGAAGGGATTTGTGACTCTCACTGTTACAGAAGCCAGGAAATGAAGACACAAGAGGTATATGCTGACTCGGCCACAGCAAGTTGCCCAGGGGAGTCAATGCCTGAGGCAAGAACAGAATCTGGACCCCAGAGTCCCAGCTCTTACCTTCATGTTCCTCCTTTCCTATGAAATTTCTTTCTTTCTTCTCCTCTCACTCCCTTTTTCTACCTTAAGTGAGTCGGTCTAGTAATCAATGACATTTTCTTGGAGATTCTCTAACTGGACTTTTCACCAAAAAGGCATTGATAGGTACAAGAATAAAATCAAACTGATATTTGATAAAGTTGTGCAAAAATGCTCTTGATTCAGGAGGTAACAGCACCAGAAAGGGGAGAGAGGTTGCAGCCAGAACACAACTCCACTGGCCATCAGCAGAACGGACCAACTTCTGCTGGAGTTTCCTCTCCCAGCCCTGTAACCCCCCGGATTATTTTCTCTTGTTAACAGCCAAGCCTGGTAGCTACTGAATCACCTTGTAACTGAAGCAGCAGGGACAGGCACAGAGGGAATTCAGGATGTGGCTCCAGGGGTTTGGGTGAGCCTGTCATTCCACCTGGCCACCTTCTACAGCTGGAGGGGAAAGGAAACCTGGGCTACCAAGTTCTGCACAACTTGTGCATCGTGATATCACAAAGCCCGGCGTGTACAACGAACCTGACCTGCATTCCTACAGCTCCTCTGCATTCAGCTCCTAGAGTAAGCACAGAAACCCCCAACACAGACAGACTCGGGGAAGTCTCTGCTCACTGCCGAGTGCTGCAGACACCGCTTCCCACCCTCTGGCTACTCAAGTACAGAGCAAGAAAACTGCTATGTGAGATTAAAACTAAATGCTGCTTCTTTTTTTTTTTTTTTT
>NW_010321415.1:0-12197 GCF_000700745.2 Antrostomus carolinensis
TCCATGAGCTTAAAGGGCTTTTCCAATCCTGTTTTCCCACTGCTGAGCAGAATGCAGTAATAGAGGTAAACGTGATTTTCTTCGTGAGCCAGAAGATTAGGACTTTAAACTGGCTGAGGAGCAAAACCGTGTGTTGCCTGTTCCGAGAGGAGCAGTTTGAAAGGTTCTTCAGGACTCAGTGTGCAGTCTGCAGCCACAGGTTAGACAAACTGAGCTAAATTATTGTTTGGTTTTTTATTTGTTTGGAAGAGTCTGTTTGGGAATTTGATATGGGAAATAAGTGACACCAACTCATTCAGTTTGATTTATAATTGTGTTTTAAAAAAAAATAAGGAAGAAAAAGTCTCCCCCAAGCCTCCAGCCGTCAGGAGCTGCAGCATCACTGGAGCTGAAGGTTTCATCCTGCAAGTCAGGTAAAAGCACTTTCAGCTGCGTTTGCTTAAAAAGCCCTAATTTCCCATTTATCCCATGCTGCCAGTTTCAGTTCTGAAGGGTCAGAGCAGTAAAGTGAGCAGGTTTTTAGCACTTGAACGTCACACCATCGCACCAGTTGACCCCGAAGGACCACTGGTCGCTCTTCCCCACACCTCAGAGTCACTGAGAAATGCCATGTTCCCAGTTATTTCTGCAAAGGGTTCCCAGATCTGTCACTGGTGGAAGGTACATGATGTGCACCCCTGTTTTAACTGAATATTGTTTCACTTGCCTTGATTATTTTGACCTTACTCATCTAGTTTCTAGTTTTAATGACTCAAAATGCACATTATTCTGGAGCCTCCATCACAAGAGAGACCTGGAGCAGCTGGAACAAGTCCGGAGGAGGCCACCAGGATGATGCGAGGACTGGAGCAGCTCTGCTGTGAGGACAGGCTGAGAGAGTTGGGGCTGTTCAGCCTGGGGAAGAGAAGGCTCCGGGGAGACCTTCTAGCGGCCTCCCAGTACCTGAAGGGGCTACAAGAAAGCTGGGGAAGGACTTTTCATAAGGGCAGTTAATGACAGAACAAGGGGAAATGGGTTTAAACTGAAAGAGGGGAGGTTTAGATGAGATATTAGGAAGAAGTTCTTCACTGTGAGGGTGGTGAGACAGTGTCCCAGGTTGCCCAAGGAAGTTGTGGATGCCCCCTCCCTGGAAGTGTTGAAGGCCAGGTTGTATGAGGCTTTGAGCAACCTGGTCTAGTGGAAGGTGTCCCTGCTGCTGGCAGGGGGGTTGGACTGGATGAGCTTTAAGGTCCCTTCCAACCCAAACCAGTCTATGATTCTATGTGGATATATTGGGGAATATCAACATTAATTTGTCTTGGGCTTTGTCTCTTCCTCAAATAGTGTTTCACTGCTTTTCACAAGTGTTTCGTGGCATGAAGACTTGGGTGATGTCTGCCTTGCCCGTGCTCAGTTGTAACTAACACGCTGTGGAAATTCAGTGTGTGTTCGTTTCCAGTCGACCACGAGATCGCGAACAGAACGGCTGTTTGTCTCCTGTAACTGCGCATCGTTAAACATATATTTGGGGAGGATATTCAGAAAGGAACAGAATGGTCGTATTGTGTTGGGAATGAATGGTCTTCAGAGGAGAGCTGTGCCATGTGTGGACCTCCGGGACTCTGCATTGCAGCTCTTGAGAGCAACTGTGTGTACTTGATCATGAGCTGGAAACGCGCCCAACCGCTTCCCAGCTGAAGGGTTGAAGAGCCATGTGGGGACACCTCTGCACGGGCACCCTGTGGCTGTTTGTCCTGCTGTGGCCGTGTGGGGACACCTCTGCACAGGCACCCTGCGGCCGTTTGTCCTGCTCGGGTGATGGTGGTCAGCATAGCCTGGTCTCTGCCCTGGAGAAAACTCCCACAGCAGAAGGATCCTCAGGAAAACCCCTGGCAGATATGACTTCTCTTGTCATGTTGCCTGAAGGACACAGAGCGCAGTGTTGACTGTGGCCTCCTGCCCTTTCTGAAGTCATCTCCTGGTCCAGCAGGCAGAAGTGTGTGGTGATGGCAGCAGGAGCCTGCAGAGCTCCCTTTGCCTTATCCAATGTTTGTGGCTTGTTCTGGTTGCTGTATTCCATGTGGATGTTGGCTGAGGGCAGAAGTTGTTCCTGGAAAGAAGATCCTAGTGGAAGGTGTCATGGAATCATGGAATGGTTTGGGTTGTAAGAGACTTTAAAGCTCACCCAGTTCCAACCCCCCTGCCAGCAGCAGGGACACCTTCCACTAGACCAGGTTGCTCAAAGCCTCATCCAGCCTGGCCTTCAACACTTCCAGGGAGGAGCAGCCACAACTTCCTTGGGCAACCTGTTCCAGTGTCTCACCACCCTCACAGTGAAGAACTTCTTCCTAATATCTCATCTAAACCTCCCCTCTTTCAGCTTAAACCCATTTCCCCTTGTTTTGTCATTAACTGCCCTAATGAAAAGTCCCTCCCCACCCTTCCTGGAGCCCCTTCAGGTACTGGGAGGCCGCTATAAGATCTCCCCGGAGCCTTCTCTTCTCCAGGCTGTCCCTGCTGATGTCAGGGGGTTTGGAAATTGATGATCTTTAAGGTCCCTTCCAACTCAAACCAGTCTGGGATTCTATGATCCTTGAGGTCTCCAGGAGCATTTGAAGAATCCTTAGGTTTTTTATTGTGTGTTTGGGTATTGTGGGAGGTATCTTAAAATATAAGAATTAGTGGAGTGTTTTTTGGTTTTTTTTGTTCTGTTTTTGTTTTTGTTTGTTTTTTTTTTAAATATACATTATTTGGCCAGAAGTCATTTTACTTTAAAAGGACTTGGAGTGACTATAGATTGTACATCTGTTCCTTGTTTGTCTGCAAAACGAGCGTACAGTTGAGGCCAAAAGCGAAGAATAGAGGGTTGCAAAATTGGCCAAGTTTCTGAAGCCTTTCAGAAGCCAGTAATTAAAAATGAAGAAGTAAATTGTTCAATCCAGAAATTCTGGTTGTTCATCCATCTAAAGCTCTGACATGTCCCTCTACTGACTCCTCTCATCCCACTTTCCGAGAGGCAAAAGAGTAACGGCAGCTCCGAAGCCACCGGTTCTGGCAGAGGTAGGTGGCACCGTCGGCAGTGAAGCGATGGAGATAACTTGGTGGAGTTGATACAGCAGGTTTCTGACAAACGTTTCCAATAATTTAGTGTATTTGGGAGTGCTTCAAAGGGCTTTCTGCCCAACTCTGTCAGCCTTGCAAATACAGAAGATCAAATAAATTAACTATCACAAATATTTAACTGCAGGCTTGGTCAAATAGGAGCTTTGATGTCGTATGGATACGAGAGCCTCTGTGTGTCTGTACGCTGTCACCCATGTGTTAGGTCAACGTGGTATTTGTCTCTTCTCTCAGACATAATAAGCCTAATAGAATCCCAGACTGGTTTGGGTTGGGAGGGACCTTAAAGCTCATCCAGTCCCAACCCCCCTGCCAGCAGCAGGGACACCTTCCACTAGACCAGGTTGCTCAGAGCCTCATCCAACCTGGCCTTCAACACTTCCAGGGAGGAGCAGCCACAGCTTCTCTGGCCAGCCTGGGACACTGTCTCACCACCCTCACAGTGAAATAGTCCTAATCTAAATAATGATGTTCCGCTGTTATAGGCAGGCAGGTTACCTGGTGTCAACATGAAACACGGCGCACAGAGTTTTACTGGGGAGCTGCTGGGAAGCACATCAGTGCATGGTGTAGTCACAGGTTTGAGGGTTGTGGGCTTGGTTGGCATGTCACCCCTACAGAAGGCCTTGGCTTGTAGGTTCTCTTTCATTGTGTTTGCATAAGGCATCGCTTGATGTCCAACACCACTTCAGATAAATCAAATAATTCAATTGGACGGAGTAATAAGTATCAAAGCGCCCCATGGATCGAGCCGGGAAGCTTTTGGTAATAATTGTAAACATTTTGTGATGGCATCAAGCTTCCATCTAACTCTGATGAATTGTTGTGAGTTTTGTTCTCTAGAAATTGCAGCTCCTTAAAATAGTCAAGGAGTTGTCATGTTCTTCTCAGCCATCCTCTCCCAGCGCGGCAGTGTCTGCAGGAATACAGTTCTGCTCCTTGTCAGAGCTTCAAATACTGATGTCTGTTCTCTTGATCACGGAAATGAATATCTGAGCGTGGCAAATGTACAATATTCTTTTTGGTAAATAAAACAAGAACTTCTGTACTTTACAGTATTTTGTTTAATCCATGAATCTTTCACAAGCCTCGCGGTGCTGTAGAGGAAGACGAGGAGCGGGAGTTACGGTCGTTACCTGTTGGAGAAGGAAACCTGAATTGTTGTGAGCTCCTGAAAACTGAGTGACAGGCTCACAGAGACTGGAAATACTGGCTCCCAGCTTCCCAGCGCTTGCTGTAACCACTGGGAAAATGGGAATGCTGCCTCCCTCCCCTGTGAACACGTGTTTGCTGCGTTGGGAGCCCGCTGTGTCTCTCGGCAGCGAGCGTGGGGATCTGGGACCTGGCTGTTGGCTCTTTGAAGTCACCGTTGCCCAGGGAGGGTGTGGAGTCTCCTTCTCTGGAGACATTCAAGACCCACCTGGACGCCTTCCTGTGTGATCTCATTTAGGTTCCTGCTCTGGCAGGGGGATTGAACTGGATGATCTTTCGAGGTCCCTTCCAATCCCAACATTCTGTGATTCTGTGATCCATGGCAGCTTCCTGTAAAGCCTTTCGTTTGCCTGGCTCAGTTACTTCTTCAGCAGAAGCTGAAGAGCAGTATTTTAGTTTGTTTATTTGCTGATGTTTCGAGGCATCTTTTCTCTTTGATGTATTTAAAAAATCTCATTTTTTACTGGTTTTGCCTGGGACAGTGTTAATGGTGTTGTTTGCTTCTAACCTTGTCTTCCAGTTTTTAATTTTCTGTTGTGTTCTGAGGGCAAGATGAGGATTTTGTCCCTTTTCATGTATATGAATTGAACCATGGGGGTTTTTTTGATGACCACAAGTTTTCTTCCCAAAGATAATTAGCCCGTGAGCCCAAATGAAGGTGGGAGAGATTATATTTATCCACAGATGCTGCAGTCTGGAGAAGCTGGTTGGCGCTGCAGTCTGTTCAGCTCACCCTGCAAAGTGCTGTGTCACCAGTGCCAGGCAGGAGACCTCTCTTTTGGAGAAGGAGAGGTAATATCAAAGCTGTGGTGGAGCTTGTTTCAGGAGATAAAATAAGGATGAAAGGAGGTTGTGAGGGTCTGAAGAATCATCTTGACTTGGAAATTAGTTCTGTGTTATCGATCAGTAGAAAACAAATGTCTTCTTTAACGTAGAGATGTGGGAGCAGATGAATGATGTACACAAAACACTGGGGGGCAAATGCTTTTCTTTTTATTTTATTTTTTAAAAATCCTTTTATATGAGAACCTGTAATAGCTGGATAGATAGTTAACAGTGTTTTCCTTGTGCACGTGTACCCTACTGAATACATTCATGAGAAGTGAGAGATTCAGCTGACTGGGATCCAATGGCAAAAGAATGGGAGAAAAGAAATTTAGGAAGCCAAGTCTCAGACTTTGTATGGATTAAAATGAAATGACCCTTCAGATCAGCACACGTGAAGGTGTATTTGATCAGGTACGTGACTGCTGACCTTTCCTCCCAGGTGAGGTATTTCTCTCGCACACAGTGAGCCTGCAAAAGCTTTGTATGGCAAATTGTAGGTACTGGATGGTTGCCACGGTTGTCCAGCTCTCTCTTTGTAGGCCATCACTCAGTGTGTAAGCAACTAAGATGTTTTCCAGAAATAAAGCTGTGTAAATCCAGACTGTTGTTCAGACCAGAAGGCAGGTGGGCTTCCTCTCTGCTAGAGAAGGATTTTAGCAGAAGATTTAAGTGCTTCAATTGGAATAGAAAAGAAATTATGCAAGAGTTGACATGAGCTGTTCAGCAGCAGCAGAATCCTTCCTCGGCGAGCACGATGCAAATAAATTCCTCATTTCCCAGAGCAGGGCAGGAAAAGCAACTCGCAGTTTTCAGGTGCTGATGCTGCTCCTGCATCCTCAGATACTGCAGTGATTACAGAGGGCACTCAGAGCATCCTGAGCACGCTGGATTTTCAGTTAAGATGAAGAACTCTGATACCTACAAACGTGAGTGAGGCAAAAATTGATGAAGCATGAAATTCTTCCCTGGCAGTGAATTCTTGGTTGGCTCAGAGACAAAAGGTTACACAACTGAAAGGGAAAAAGTAGTTGTACGTAGAAAGCTCAAAGCTATTGTTTGTTTGGTTTTGTTAATGTTTATTTTGTGTCTGATGGCAAATCTTTGTTAGAGGTGAATTAGCCCTTCTGTTTAGCAAGTGGAGTGAAAACTACCCAGGTGCACTTGTAAGGCATTCAGGAAATTGTTAAAACCGGATCCCTTTTAGGTGCTCTGAGGAAGTGGTGATCCTTGAGATGATATAGCCTCTGTAGACCACAGTATTCCTTATGTTTCTAGTACAAAGCACAGTTCCTTGTACTGAATCATAGAATCATAGAATGGTTTGGGTTGGAAGGGACCTTAAAGCCCATCCAGTTCCAACCCCCCTGCCAGCAGCAGGGACACCTTCCACTAGACCAGGTTGCTCAAAGCCTCATCCAACCTGGCCTTCAACACTTCCAGGGAGGGGACGTCTACAACTCCCTTGGGCAACCTGTTCCGGAGTCTGACCACCCTCACAGTGAAGAATTTATTCCTGATATCTCATCTAAACCTCCCCTCTTTCAGCTTAAACCCATTTCCCCTTGTTTTGTCATTAACTGCCCTTATGAAAAGTCCTTCCCCAGCTTTCTTGTAGCCCCTTCAGGTATTGGAAGGCTGCTATAAGAGTCAGCCCAGGTACTATACATAAATAAGCGTGGAGATGTATAGATGCATTGAAAGAGAAAAAAGAAGACATGTTGTTAATATTTTTCAAGTTAACCTACAAGCTTATTTGGGTGCATTCTCCCAGTTACTACCGCTGGGCCAAAATATATTGCACAAAAAAGACATGTAAGGAGAAAACCCTTCCATGTTAAAAGGGGAAAAAAAATCCCTATTTGGATTTATTCCATCTTCAGAAATGGTGGGTTTAGGAATGACTTGTTAAGAAGATATTCCTGGTGTGACAGCTCTGCCTCAGCATTGCATCTGCCGTTCCCAGCAGGGCTGGTGGCTCCCAGCAGAGCCGTGTTTTACCGCTTGGCTGAACCATCAGCGCGGTGGTTTACTGCAAGGAGAGCTTTTCTCACAAAGATACCGATGGAAAAACAAGGAGTCTTCTGCTGAACTGTGAAGCTCTGTAGCCATAACACTGATTAAGGCCTTGAATGTGGCTGCTCTTGTCCTGCTGAGCTTCTAGCGTGGCTGACCTTGTGCTGTGTGATACCAGGGCCATGGACACGTCTGCTGCTCTTCTGTGGAAGCTGTGTACACTGACTGCCCAGCACTCAGTCATGACCTAATTTTGGGTTCCAAGTTGCTGCTACTTACTCAAGGTGCCGAGGGCCTGGCTGTGGGCTGCTTCCTCCTCTTTCAATTAGTAGAGATTTTTTTAGTTTTCTGCTTATTCCCTTGATTAGCAATTTTTGGGCTGAAACTTTCCTCACAGGAGTGGGAATCAGCAGCTATTGCAGCATCTCAGCGCACTGTAATAATAGTAAAGGCTTTAGATAGTGGTTAAAATAGAGCAGATCAGTAGATTTCTGGATTTTTCTGGCCAGACTCCATCCTTGGAGATGTCTATGCAGGTTCCTCCTGCAGGGACTTCTGCACAAAGAGCTGAGAATGGAGTTTGGTCCTCGGCAGAGGTGGTGTTTGCTGTTACTGCCAGCGCAGGACAGAGACTTTTTAAAATTATAGAGATCTTAAAGTCTTTGTATTTGCATCTTACACTCCCAGGAGTTTTACCAGGTGGCATCTTCCAGCTATCAAGCAGTGCTTTCTGGTGGGGTGGTTTGTGCTCCTGTTGAACAGGAGAAACCCAACGGGGTCTCAGAGGGGTTGCAAACATTCTTTATTACCCCTGTGGGAACCTTAAAGGCATTTTAGTGCTTTCATGACCGCTGACCTAAATATAGACGTGGCTTTGGGTTGCTACGCTTTGTTTGTGGATCCATGCAGTGATGTGGGAAGTGTTGTGGTGGGAAAGTCAGGAGGAGCCGGTTGGCACATTCGGAATGTTTGTTAGAAAAGCGAAGGGCACCCGAGCTTCATCACAGATTTTGTATGGACAGGACACTTCAAATGCAGCCGAGGAGCTGATGGAGAGAGCAGCCTGCTCCATCTCCCCTCAGTTATCTTGAAGGCATTTCTAACTTTGTGGGAGGGAATGTGACTGAAGAAATATCAACATGCCATGAGCAAGCACAGCTCGTTAGAGAGCACAGTTTAAGGGTTTTTTGTGTTAGTAGGAGGCTGGACTGTGTTGTTTCTGTCGTGTTTGTGTACTTGGTGGTGGATGGAGGGAGGGATCTCGCATACTTTGTGTTTGAGCAGCAATTTGACAATATATAATAGAAATTCATCATTGTGATCACAGAATCCCAGCACGGTGGGGTTGGAAGGGACCTCAGGAGATCATCCAGTCCAACCCCCCTGCCAAAGCAGGCTCCCTACACCAGGTTGCACAGGAAAGTGTCCAGGTGGGTTTGAACATCTCCAGAGATGGAGACTCCACACCCTCTCTGGGCAGCCTGTCCCAGGGCTCCAGCACCCTCACAGGAAAGAAGTTTTTCCTGAAGTTTGTCTGGAACTTCTGGTGTTTGTACATCACCTTCATGACCTGCCTTAGTGCAGTGTACGTTTTTGCAAATCTCATGGAATTGTGATGTCATTTTTTTTTTCTACTCTTACGGAAAATGTCACCAAGTGTTTCAGTTGAATAAGAAATCAAAAGACAAGCCCTTTCTTTTTAGGATAATTGCCTGTCACTGCTGCTTCCTCCCCAGGGAACAGAAGCATTTATAGGGCTGAGGGCTCTGCCCTGTGCAGGTCTGTATCCTGCAGGCTTGTCCAGGTGTTAAAATAGTCCCTCAGGTCTCCTGCAAGTGACCAGACACGTGGATACAGGCTGATGCTGAAGTGTATTTGTCTTAAAAGCAGGATTTGTGTCTTAAAAGCAGGATTTGTGTCTTAAAAGCAGGGCTGTGCCACGTTGGATGCCAAGGAAATGCAGCCCAGAGCCCAGGAGACAGTGACAGGGAGAGAGGACAGCCTTGGCCCTGGGCTGGCATGGTTGTGGATGGGCTCAACTTGATCAAAGATGATGGTCATCAAAAAAAAAACCCAAACAGTGTTACACAGGAGCTTGGATGTGCTAATGAGTCCGTGTTTTTTTTTAATTGCAGGGAGGCTGTATGTTTCTGAGCACTCCACGTGTAAGCAAGAGGGTCAGCTGGAACAAATGTTGTTCCCCTGACCTGATGGTGTTTGCTGTCTGAAACATATGGCTCGTTTCTAACATCTGGTGGATATCACTTGTAATTTGATTGCCACTGATGGTTCTGAAAGATGCTTTTCATTGCATTCATGGGGCCTGATTTTGCTGGTGTTAAAGGCTCTTCCCCTTCTGGAGGGATACGTAGGCGTGTTGAGGGGATAAGAGTCAAGCTCTTGGTTTATTTAAAATAATTCTGTCTGGCTGTGCTGGAGGAGCAGCAGCAGGAAAAGGCACTAACTTGCAGGAAATCTTTGTATCTAGGTTGGCAAGGACTGTTGGTGGTTGTGTGTCTGTAGGTACAAATCTAATCTTCCATCCCAGTCTAACAAATTTATCTGCAGTTGATGGGCTCCAGAGGTGATATCTGCTCCTCCTCCTGGCTCAGCAATACAGTCTACGGTGATTCTCAGCGTTGTGAGATGGGACACCCCCCTCTGAAGGGGTTTGTGGCAGGGCTGTGCCTTTTGCTATCCTCAGAGCACTTCTAATATGGGTAAAACTGCTCATTTTTCCTTGTCTGGCTCTTACAAGAAATGGAAGAATCTTGGGTTCAATATTCAGCATGAGACAGACCCAACGTAGAGACTTCAATGAACTTTTAACTTGTCCCAGTTAAAAGCATCTCGAGGTGGGCTGGCAAGGACAGAGCAATCAATCCTGTTGGTGGCTTAGCAAGATGGACTTTTGTGTCACTGTAAATCTGAATTAAATTGGAAATTTAGGAGTGAAACAAACTCCTGGATGTTTGCACTATTATCTCCTTACACAATAGGAATAGCATAGATTTATTTCTGAATATAGCAATTTATTTCTGAATATAGCATATCATATATGAGGTTTTATTTTACTTTAGATAAAACTATAACTGTGCTTCTAAGCCTTTAAGAGGAGACTTCTTTGGATAGCATTTTAGAACTGGATTTTTACTTCTTTTTTTTTTTTTAAATGCTCAAACCCTCAGACTACATGAAAATGTCAGACTTTTATTTTAATATGCACTAATTTTTCCAAAGATTTCTTGGAGTCCCTGGCTTGTGGTAGCACCATATTGTACAGAGGTTATGTTACATGAATAACCATTTCCCTTGTAACGTTGGTCATACACGATTTAGGATCTATAGAGGTTTTTACTGTTCTTTTTCTTGTTAGTTAAATCATCTGGAAAACATATTTAAGTTTTTACATGGTGTATTTTTTTTTCTGATGTTAAACCAGTCTAAAAATCAGCGTAAGTTTTCCTCAGCCTGCAGCCCTGAGCACTCAGGAATGATGTCCCACCTCAGAGGAGCCTCTGCGGTCAGCGCCGGCTACGTCAGAAACAGCTTCATGGTTTTTCAAATCTGGTGCACAAGTTCCAGATGATGAGAAATTCTCTTTACCCAGTAAGCTCTCAGGCTGCCCTGTCTGAGTGTAGTTGCTCTAAGCTTCCTTTCTCAAAACTGTAATATTATCATAATCCAAAGTATAAGCCCACAGCACAGGCAGGTTATTTTCCTTTCTAAATAGATATTGTAACTGAGAACCAGAGAGAAGCAGATGCTGTTTCAGGGGCATGGAAATGAAAAAGAATTCCCAGCCTGTTCTTTTAAAGCTCGTGTGCCAGGGAATAGTCATTTTTCATGAGGATACAGAAGTGCTGTTTCAGTCTGACATGTCCCCTGGCACTTGGCTCTGTCTCTGCAGGTGACTTGCCCCACTCACGGATAACACGTGGGGTTTTGCCCCTGCCTTTGCTCTGCTGTCCTGGGAGGCAGGCGTGGAGTGAACAGAAGATGCTGAAAGGCTGCCAGGATGCCATCACCCTGGTACCAGATGGTGTTCAGGGTTCATTTCGGTACCAGTCTGGTACCAAACCAGTCTGGTAGCTGTGAATGCACGTTTTTGTGCTGCGTGTCCTGCCTGTGCAAGCAGAGAGAAAGCAGAAGCTGTGCTGGGGTCATTCCGTGCTCCTGCGGCTGCCTGCCTGAGCTGCTGCCCTCGTGCACATAGCATCAGAGAATGGTCTAGGTTGGAGGGGACCTTAAAGCTCATCCAGTCCCAATCCCCCTGCCAGCAGCAGGGACACCTTCCACTAGACCAGGTTGCTCAAAGCCTCATCCAACCTGGCCGAGAACACTTCCAGGGAGGAGCAGCCACAGCTTCTCTGGCCAACCTGGGACACTGTCTCACCATCCTCACAGCCAAGAATTTCTTCCTCACATCTCATCTCCATCTCCCCTCTGACACTTTCAAGCCATCACCCCTTGTTTTGTCATTAACTGCCCTTATGAAAAGTCCCTCCCCACCTTCCTGGAGCCCCTTCAGGTACTGGGAGGCCGCTAGAAGGTCTCCCTGGAGCCTTCTCTTCTCCAGGCTGAACAGCCCCAACTCTCTCAGCCTGTCCTCACAGCAGAGCTGCTCCAGCCCTCGGATCATCCTGGTGGCCTCCTCTGGAATTGTTCTAACTGGTCCTTGTCTTCATTGTGTTTCATTGTCCGTGCTGCACCACGAGCCATCGAGGCTTCACTGTGACTTGGTGCCTGTGACACTTTGGTCACGAACTTGTGTTGATGGTCACAAGGGCTTGGGTTCCCTGGAGATATTAAAAAACCATCTGGACAAAATCCTGGTTCATGTGCTCTAGGAGTCCCTGCTTGAGCAGGGGGGTTGGACTGGATGTGACCTTCAGAGATCCCTTCCAACCTCAGCCATTCTGGGATTGTGTAAAGGGAGTGCTGAGCACTGCTCTGTGTGTGAGGGAGAAGCTGTTTAATTACACAGCACATTTCTCCGTGGAATGATCCAGGAGTGATTATCATTACCAGCATGGATGTGCATC
>NW_010321415.1:12239-16810 GCF_000700745.2 Antrostomus carolinensis
AACTGCTTCCCAGGATATTCTAAAGCTCATAAAAACAAGAAAAAAAAAGGATTCCAATAGTTTCCAAACAGTAAATAACCTGTGAGTAAGTGGACTTGTTCTGAGTTATTTAATATTCATGTTGTTCATCACTTGCAGCAACAAGTTGAGCAGTTTATTTTAAGGTTTGAGAAGTCTAGGAAAAGATTTCATAGAATCATAGAATGGTTTGGGTTGGAAGGGACCTTAAAGCTCATCCAGTTCCAACCCCCCTGCCATCAGCAGGGACACCTTCCACTAGACCAGGTTGCTCAAAGCCTCATCCAGCCTGGCCTTCAACACTTCCAGGGAGGAGCAGCCACAGCTTCTCTGGACAACCTGTTCCAGTGTCTGACCACCCTCACAGTGAAGAACTTCTTCCTAATATCTCATCTAAACCTCCCCTCTTTCAGCTTAAACCCATTTCCCCTTGTTTTGTCATTAGTTGTCCTTATGAAAAGTCCTTCCCCAGATTTGCTCTTGCCTGTTGCTTTTGTTGGATTTCTCAGGTATATTTGTCTTGGATACTTTTTCTTTCTTCCTATTTTTTTTTTTGGTGACTGTGAAGGAGTATCTCCCTCTTCCTTTTTTCCCTGTTTGGAGCCTGGTGTGCCGCAGTCCATCCCTGCCTCGCCTCTCCTCTGCCAGGGGAATCTAGTTTTTCTTATTTTTTTTTTAAATGACTGGGACTCCTGAGCTGAGTATTTTGATGCCATCTGCCATCTCTAGCTTTGAAAATTCCTTACTGGTGATCAAACAACTTGGTTTTACTGTTGCACGTGGCATCGCTCAGCTCTTCGTATTCTACACCCCAACAGTTCACAGACTTTAGTTCTTCCTTCAGGCTTTGTTCAAACCTCAGTCTGAAGATTGGGATGTTTAATTTCTCACATCTCAGTCTCATTTGATTGAAGGTGGTTGGTGAGCCCTGTGTAGTTTCTAAAATTGCTCCTTTACTCTGTGTATTCTCTTCCCTTGACCGACTGGCCACCTGCCTTCCAGTGGTCCTCTCCTCTCTCCTCCTCTCTCCTCCTCTCTCCTCCTCTCTCCTCCTCTCTCCTCCTCTCTCCTCCTCTCGCCCGCGCTCCCCCCCTCCCTCCTCCGCTCCCCTCCTCTCTCCTCCTCTCTCCTCCTCTCTCCACACCAGTTCTCCTGTGCTTGCCCCATGCTCATCCCCAGCTGTGAGGCTCACAGCTTCTTGTTCCTTCTGCAGCTTTCTATGTTGTATCTGACTCCTTTCATCTGAGCTGAGCTACGAGAGCTACTTTTCCATATCTTAATCCTCATCTAAATCAATCCAGTTTTGGGGTTTTTTTTGCTTGCAGATAATATTATCCCCTGGTTGTCCCCATTGAATACTGCACAGGTTTACTTGCGTGTCCCTTAAGCAGCTTATATACAAAAATGAGGATAATTTTCTAGTAATTTCCTGGGTTACCCAATTAAAATTTAGTTGTTCCAGTAATTCAGTGCAAGGGTTCTTTATAGCACAGTCAGTCGTGGAGTCTCAGAGTAGCCGGGACTGCTCAAGCTCACTCAGCTCCACGATTCCCTGGTCGGGGAATCATAAAATCATAGAATCATAGAATAGTTTGGTTGGAATCATAAAATCATAGAATAATTTTGTTGGAATCATAAAATCATAGAATAGTTTGGTTGGAAAAGACCATTATGATCATCTAGTCCACCATAAATTTAATGTGTGGAAGGAGTGACCGCAGGCACGAGCTGCCCATGAAGGGACAGTTGTGTCTTGCCTGGCTTCTTGCAGGTGTGTCTGGGCAAATGGGCAGAAAATACAATATATTTTCTCTGTTTATAACCTGTATTTTCCCAGTGGAGAGGGACTGGTGGGCTACAGCGTGGCTGGCAGTGTGTTGGGAGGTAGCAGGGCAGGATGCAGCGAGGCAAACTCTTCTCAGCTGTGCCGTTCCCGCTGGATGAAGCGCCGGGACTGGCTGTCGTTCCTCTTCTTTTGCCAAGAGACCTGGTTGGAAACCAACTTAAACACAGCCTAATGTAAAGAAGAGTGGCTCTGGCCCACAGATGTTTAAAATGAATCATGCTGTTTGTCTTTATTTCTCAGCTGGGGTTAACTCCTGGACTATGGAAAATAAAAATGGGCTTTTTATTGCTTTGGAGGCTGCGTTGTTGAGCTGATGCCATGGATGCTTGGTGATGAATACTGTAGCACCAAACAGCTGTCTGGGAGAGCAATACAATGGTGAGGCAATACATCCAGCCAGATGATGTGATTGAATCACAAACAGATAAACAGAGCTTTGTGTTTTCTCCATCTCTTTTCAGCACACAGGCTGCTCTTCTATGATTTAAGGCCAGGCTGGATGAGGCTTTGAGCAGCCTGGTCTAGTGGAAGGTGTCCCTGCTGCTGGCAGGGGGGTTGGGACTGGATGAGCTTTAAGGTCCCTTCCAACACAAACCATTCTATCATTCTATGATTTCCAAACCATTAAAACTTACAGAAATGAAGAATATTTTAGCTTAGCAGCACAACGCTCCCAGCAATACTCCTCCTTGCTGGATTTCTTATGATCAATCTCCATACATTTCTTTGAAGGCAGGAGCATTAATGACATATGACAGCTCCCAAGCAGCAATAATAATTATCTTTCTGGTCATTAATTTAGGGCATGGATTGGAAAAGCTTAGGAATCCTAAAAGCTGGGATGTTTCTAGGCTCTGTCAGCCCTCCTGTTTGCCTGATGCTTTGGGATCTCACCCATGTGTCTGACAACCCCTGGCCTTTAAGGTAGGGTGCTTTGACAGACCTTGACTGATGTAGGAATATATGCATAAATAGAAATATATATATAATTCAGAGTTGATTGACTAACCTTTTCATTATGGCATTAGTTGTGAATACTAGAGGCTGATAGCTGATACAATTAAATGGATGTTCTTAGGAAAATCATTCTAGCAAATGTTTTTAATGTAGGCTAAAACATATTTAAATACAAGCAATTCCTTTTAACTTCTCCATTTCTTAAACTTTCTCGACAGCAACCCCAAATCTGGGCTTATCAGTGCAAAATGATCCTTACTGAGAGCTGTAATAAATCTTTCTTCATAGTTTTTGGCAGTTGTTGCCTCGGCTCAGTGGCACGGCAGGGAGTTAACGCTGCGGTCCTGCTCCTGAAAGTAGTTCTGAGGGAAGATGGGACACAAATGGTTAAAGGCAACTTAAGAAAAAGTAAGGATTGAAGATGCAGTGAAAAGAGAAGACATTATTTGAAGTATTCCCCACACTTTCACCAGGATGAAGCTTTATCTGGTTTGGCCTGTTGGTAGAAATTGCCTGGAGAAGCTGATGGAGCAGAGCACTACGAGAGAGGTTTTACTGAAGGGTGCTTATTGTTGAACATGGAAGGTGTTAATCAGGAAAATGGGCCATTCTCATAAACTAATTTAATTGCAGTTCAGATTTTCTGTGTGAGGAGGGATTTCACTCAGCTGGAGGATTGCATGGATAGACATCTCTTTGGTAGGCAGTGTATTAGTGATAGCTACTGTGAGAGCAGCCCAGTTCAAAGAGTTTCTGTGGTCCTGTGTGTATTTTGCTGCTCTTCAGCCATTAACACTTTGGGACAAAAATTTCTCCCTAATTAGGCCTTATTTCTCAGCTGGCCATCTGCTCACTGAACCTTCTCTAAATCCTCCTCTGCTGCAAACCCAGCATCGACATCCTGCTTTTGTGGAGTGAAACAGGCTGAGCTGAAACAAGTTAATGTTGAGTTTTGGTACCTCAAACCTGTGAGTAGCTCGCACTGCACAAGTGTTTTTGGATGGGACTTAATAAATGAGTCTATCTGGACAAGAAAAGACCCAAAAGACACACATGACAGCAAGTTAACAAACAGCTATTGCAGACAATGGCCTTTTTCCCAGCCTCAGACTCCGTGTCTCTCTGGCTCCCTTTTCTTTTTGTCAAATGCCAGGGTTCTTTTCTCCCCTTTTAAACTCTGGTTTTCTCTCCAGACCCTTCGTTTAACTCCCATGAGACTGGTGTTTGGAGGATGTCTGCAGCAGTGGTTTTTTGCAGGCGGTGCGTGCCCTGGAGATGAGTCCAGCTGATCAGCTTTCCCTCAGCGTGGTGGGAAACATCTTTGCTGTTGTTGTTGCTTAAGAAAGAGAAACTAGAAATCTGTGAAGGTTTCACCTTCCTGATGTGTGTTTGATGTGACAGTCCCCTCAGCTGAACTGTTTGGGTGGATAGCCTGAGGTTATATACCCAGGCACAGGTACAGCTTCTGCCAATTCCCTGTCTGACCAGCTCTGAGAAACCTTCCTGTCTAGCGAGATGTGAGCATGCCTGCAATCTTCTCGCCTCAGGGGGCTCAAGATGGATTTAATAATAATAGATATATATATTTTTTATCTGTATAGTTCTCTTTGCCATTGAATGTTTCATAGAGCTGATGTTAACACATCTTAAGGAGTGAATCCTCCCTGCAAAGGCAGCTCCGGCAGTCGTGTACGGTATTGGGGCCAGCTCTCTTTAACGTCTTCATCCATGATCTGGACAAGGGGATGGA
>NW_010321416.1:0-3066 GCF_000700745.2 Antrostomus carolinensis
TAAGGTCCCTCCCCATCCAAACCATTCTATGGTTCTATGAAAGTGTGGTGTGCACCACAGCATCCAAAGCCTCAGGAGAGCAGGGAGCCGCATGCCGAGGTGGAGCTGAAGCCGTGGAGATTGGCCTCACACATACACCTGAACATTTGTGTGCACGGGTACCTGAGGAGAGATGGCAGGTGTGAGACCGCGCAGAGTCAGCACTTGTATCTGTAAGCACACGTGAGGATGTGTGTGCTTCCTCTGTGCTCACACACATGCACCAAGGCAAAGCACTTGAGAAGGAGAAGTTGGTTCAGATCAATGAATATGGACAGTCTGTATTTGCTAACGTATCCTGACAGACTTCTGCATAGAGCTCAGAGGAAAAGGACACGAGTGCAAACTATGCCATCATACAACCCCTGTGTGTATATAATATATATGTATACATATACACATACATGTGACAAGCAGCTGAAACATAAGCTTACTATGATACGGAGATGCACAAGCAGCAGAGGAACAGATCGTCAAGACCGTGAATTCAGTTACCCTGTTTTCCTGTCAGACACACGTATTTATTATCCATCTATTGATACCAACAGAGTACAGCAAATACATGAGCTTTATGTGGCGTGCAGATAAACTCAATACGAACTTACATTTAAAACATTTGCTTAAGTGTCCAGCCTGAACCTCCTGGGAGAGCAAATTTTTTTGACTTCATCACCTCATACCGACGTAGCCATTTTGGAAGGAGACACCACCTTCTCTATGTGGAAGCAGTAGGGCAATATGTTTCCTTCCAGAGAATAGGATCCCCTGAAGAACTACAGGTGAGGGTAATGGACACTATCCTTTTTATTTGCAATATCCCTGATACAAGAGTTTTAAAAGGGCAGTAGCTGGACGCAGGCGATGAAGACTGCCATTTTATTTTCTTCCCTCCTTTTAACTCCAGGCCAGATGGAACCTGTGAGATAGAGTGAGCACTAGCATCTGCTCCAAGAGCAAATGGGCAAGCCCAGATGAAAAAGCTTCCATAGTGTGAAGTGAGAGTAGAAGACAGAAAGAGAGCTGGGAATTCATAATATCAAATGTTGGGATGGTGAGTGGAGTTAGGAATGGGCATGCTCTCAGGAAGGGCAGAAAGATAAATGGTTTTTGGGGCTCAGGAGAGTATGTAGGGGTTTATTTAGGCCACTAAAAATTGTGTTATTAAGGATATAAACTTGCTCTGCAAGCATATAGTGGGAAAGGAAGCCTCTCTACATACCATTTTATTACAATCCATCTCACTCTTAGTTCCTCTTTTTCTAAAGCCACGTTGTTTCAGTGGGGCTGGAATGAAACACAGCTTTCCAGTTGAGAAGTTTTTAAGTGTTTTTGGTATACTCGTGGTAGGAAAATGGCTGTAAGCAGTTCTTTTACAATGCTCTGGCTGAGTTAGAGATCCTCTGACAGCACGGGAGATATATGGGCTCATAGTGGGCAAGGGGAGCTGCTGTCCTTGGCTTGGAAATGGCCAGAGTAGAATCACAAAAAGAAAAAGAAAAAGTAGTAAGTAGGAAAGGTAAGTCAAACAGTGAGCAGATGCATAATAATTTCTTTTTGCTGGTTAGATTGTCCTCACTTGGTAGTTTCCAGGCACACCTAACCACCTTCCTCCTCGTGCTGGGGTTTCTCGTTACCATCTCATCTCCACTTCTTTGGTAATCCTGCTTAAAAAGGTCCCAACTTGTCACCAAGTGTCAAAGTCTGAGAGTCCCACCCCTGGAGTTTCCCTTTCCAGATGATGCCTTTGCTCCCTCCATCAATAATACTTACTGGGGGATATTGCAAAGTCCTGTAAGGAAGAATATGTTATAGAAACTGTATTTCAAAGGCTATTCAAAAAAAGATGACATGTTTTTTGGGTTGTTTTGGTTTTGGTGTTTTTGTGGTGCTGGTGGGTATTGCAAAGTCCTGTAAGGAAGAATGTGTTATAGAAACTGTATTTCAAAGGCTATTCATTTGAACTGAAAATAGTTAAAAGAGTTACTCAGAACTGTGAGTGGGTAGGAGAAAGCAGTATACAGAATTTAGAAGCAGTATACAGAATTTAGAAGATGTGTTGCAGCCATGTTCCAACTGAAAAAAATAAAGTTTGAAGCAGAAATAAGGCGTCTCAACTTTTACAACTTACCTTGTTTCTTTTGTTGATGCTTTTGACAGGTCGAGTAGCAGCCAATACTTGAAACCTTGCACATTTGTTATGTTAGAGAAACAGACTGACCAGGTCAAGTGTGTCTCCTGTGCTCTTCTTTTGACATACAAAGGGTGTAGAGTGTCCTGTTTCCTGGAGCTCCATGGAGGAAAACTCAACTGTGAGGTCAAATATCTCAAAGTAGGCCTGTCCAAAATTGTAGCTCTCTGTTTTCAGTGCCCTGTTTGTGGCTGCTTCTCAGAACTACCTCCCTCCTCGATTGCTGTGTCCCTTGCTAATGGAGCTGGACAGATAGTTCCCTAGCCCTGTATTTTAAGTCAGCGAACCTGTCAAGCTTCTGTTTGGGCCTTTTTCTATTTTCTGTTGCACTCTGAGGTAGATTCTGCTGATTTCAGCTCTTTTCCTCTATAAGTGGAATTTCCCTTCCAAATCTTTTCATTTAGCCTGAAGTAAAGGTACTCAATAAAGCCATTAGTTCTGCCCTGCTTTATGGGATCACTTGATGATAGTAGACTAAGAGTTTTCCAATGAAACAAGGTGTCATTAAGAAGAGAAACACTGCAAATTCTCATTGTATCTAAAAAGTTAAGGATGTTTTAATAAAAATTTCACAGCTTAAAAAGGTTGATTCTTTAAACTGCAGTTATTTGCTTACAGGCAGTAATCCAGCATTCCATAACAACTATCAAATTGAGTTCGAATGGTTTTGCTGTAATTTGTTTATGAAACAAAGTCATTTTCTAGCTTTCAGAAAGTAATAATTTCGTGAAGTATATAATTAGAATGCCACATTTTTATCTTCCACCCACCTGGATACTATTCTGTTAAAAAATACCACACCTATGCTTTTGCTAGGGTATGAAAGGGATTTTGTGTAG
>NW_010321416.1:3091-5374 GCF_000700745.2 Antrostomus carolinensis
GACATTCTTGAGGTCTCCATTAATAATAAACATTAAGATGTTAGTAAATAATAATAAACATTATAGTTAATAATAATTAATAATAAACATTAAGATGGTTAAGCCAAACCTCACCTAATCCTTTCCACAGGGATTGTTCAAACAGATATTAAGCTTTTGCTTCACTTTCAAGAATCTATGGCACTTGTAAAGACAAAGCTGTGCCTCCTGCAGCAAGTGATTGACACTGAGGATATGATTTTATGTGAATATATTTGGTGGCACCGCTGGGTGTACACAACCCACCCCTGTGCCATTCTGGCACCTTGGTACTGTACTGGCACAGGTAAATATGTGGCCACAGTGTGAACCAGTCAGACTGGGGAAATGAACTGATTGAAAAATAAGTGTTCATGCTGCTGCTGCTGAGATCACAGCCTGGACTGGCCGCTTTGCTGCCTGTTCACAGAGGCACAGAATGGTTGAGGTTGGCAGGGACCTCTGAAGCTCATCTAGTCCAACCCCCCTGCTCAAGCAGGGACTCCCAGAGCACATGGACCAGGAGTTTGTCCAGATGGTTTTTGAACATCTCCAGAGATGGAGACTCCACCCCCTCTCTGGGCAGCCTGTCCCAGGGCTCTGGCACCCTCACAGGAAAGTTCTTCCTTATGTTCAGGTGGAACTTCCTACGCTGCAGTTTGTGCCCGTTGCCTCTCACCCTATTGTTGGGTGTCAATGAGAAGAGTCTGGCCCCGTCCTCTAGACACTCTCCCTTTAGATATTGATCAACATTGATCAGATCCCCTCTGAGTTGTCTTTTCTCCAGGCTGAACAGGCCCAGCTCCCTCAGCCTTTCCTCATATGAAATCTGACTGTTCACATTCAGCCCTTTCTCTGAGCAGCAATTTTTTTAATCAACAGGAGGAATCAATGGAGAAAATATAGTGTTGAGCACCAAATTAGCTTCACTCCCTTGTCTCCAGCCCCTCTGGAGTTGTTATGGCACGGTAGTTGCTTTTTCCTTTTTATTCCTTCCCCAAGGCTGCTGTAATTTTCTCCTCTCTCTGGCTGGTGGCACCAGTGCTGCCCCTGCTAGCAGGGAGGGTGCTGAGCCAGCATTAACAAGCTCCTCTTAACTCCATCCAGGGCCACTTAAATATCTTTGTGTGGTGCTTTCCAGCACGCTGGCTTTCTGAGGAACAGCAGGTTGCTTTTGTGGAGCCAGGATGACCCCACAAGGCTTGGTTATCCATGCTCCACATATTTCTGGGGATGTGCTCGGAACTCTGCAGGATGGTCCCTCTCAGCACTGGGGAACCAGTGCCCCTGTGGTTTATGCTGGAGGCTGGCTGCATCCCTTCCCAGACACTGCTCAAAGGTGTGGTCTTTTCAGCCCCCATTTATTCCAGGCTCTCAGTAATTAGTGTTACAGTGCTCAAAAGCTGAAGTTGTTGTACTGTTGCACCACTTCTTAACTCCACTCTTAATGGTTAAAGCAATTTTTATTTTTTTGTTAGTAGTTTTTCACTCGTCAGTAATTTATTATTCCTTGTTAGTAACTTATAACCTGTGTTAATGTTCTTTAATGAACATAAGGTCACACTATTTCCTTTAATCTGGTGCAGTTATTGAAAAATTATCTCTCTGTGCTACAAGTAAATCTGATTACTTTCATTCCAGTTAAAAAATCCCCAACTCCCCACACCCCCCAGGTACACCCCAGGGCAGGAGGTTATTCACACGTACGTGCATGGCAGTGGCGTTGCTCCCTGGTGAGGTTTGTGAGATCATGTTGAGGTTTCCTGCACCTATTAGTCCACACAAGAATGAGACACTATTCTTTGGTGGTGTTGTTTTTGAAATTCTGACATTATGCATATCATGTATTAAATAATTAACTATAATTTACTGGGATTTTCAGTTGAATGTTGAGTTTTTTCTGCATGTAAGAGCCTGGGGATTTACCAAAACATTGGGTTTTTATCTTTGACTTACATTTTGCTCAGTGATTCTGGTAGTGAGTAACTCTGCACTTTTTCTTTTGCTGTACATTTATTTCCAAGATATTGAGCTTTACCTTTTTTATAGGGGGCCTGTAGGGTTGTTTTTTTCTGCCAGTGGCCTAGCTGGAGGAGAGCTAAAAAAAAGTTGCTTTCTGTCATTAATTGAGCTACAGGTTTTTCTTTCTAACTCCTTATGTAGATATTCTTCTTCTGGAGTAAAGAATCATTTTTGATTTAGCTTTAATCACTTTTCAAGTGATTAAAGAAAAAAAAGAAAAAAATAAGAAAAGAAAAAATATAA
>NW_010321417.1:0-40282 GCF_000700745.2 Antrostomus carolinensis
AAATATATACATTTATATATAAATATATAAAGCAGAAAAAAGCCTTTCATAATATAAAAAGGGTTGCGACATCTCTTTTTTTTTTTTTTTCTCCTTTTTACAAAGGAAATACTAAGCAACCCTTGCATGACTTCACGATATTCATGTTATTATTTGTAAAAATACACATGGCAACTTAGAATCCAAACATGCTTAAATCCCTTTACTATTTGTTTTCCTTATATAGTGTACAGACAATCAGCTTGGTTTCTGTTCAAGTGCCTGGTAGACACCCACATTCATTTAAGCTTTTTGTATTTCATACTGTGTAACTAACTTG
Organism: Antrostomus carolinensis; assembly: GCF_000700745.2. NCBI lineage: Eukaryota > Metazoa > Chordata > Aves > Caprimulgiformes > Caprimulgidae > Antrostomus > Antrostomus carolinensis. The sequence goes on from NW_010321417.1 coordinate 320, forward strand.
CACGCATTTATCTGCCCTCACATTCAGTACTCAAATGTCCCTCTACGGCTTGCTTCAAAGCTCTAGGTACAGCTCTTCACAGCTGTCTGTCACTGCAGAAGGGAAAAACCCAAGGACTGAGCCATGCAGTGTCTTCTCATATCATAAATAAAGCCAAAAGAGACCCAGATGGCCAGGCAATACTCTCTTTACCTTCAGGTCTTCTTCAGACACTACAAAGACTTCTTACTGCAGAGTTCAGTGTAAAAATCTGACCTCTTCCCTACCCTTGCCATGCTGAAATACTTGTTTTTTCTTCCAGCAGCCTGATGCTAGGCATGATGAACTGCCTTCAATGAAAGGGTATAGGGCTGGAGAGAATGGACAAGTCAAATACTAGACAACAGGTAACAATATGTGACAGTAATACCCACCAAGAAAGATGTTCTTTCAAATCATATAATTTTACCTTTTTTAAAAGGTTTGGTTTTTTCTTTTAACAGTTTTTTCATTTATGAACTAAGTCACTAATATGAAAAACATATATTCAGGTCACTCGAGTTGAAAAGGGAATGTTTCCTATATTATGATAAAACTCAATGTTTCAGCTTCAATAGTACTCTTTAAAATTGGTTCTATTGTTTATGGCAAAACCAAATCTCCTTCAACCACTTGCATTTTCTTGTACTGAACGAGAAAATATATTTGACATATATTTGGGATGCATAAATGCATTTATTACCATCTCATATTTTATTATGCACTTGATTTGTAAAAGTTGCAAAATTCTGGAAAATGCTGTGACACATTGTTCTGTTTTGAAAAGATGCAGACTACTACTACAGTTGAATTTCTTTTAACTAATGACAATACAATGATGAAGGTCAAATTATCTTCCATTCTTGTATGCTTTGTTATTTCTAAAATCATTTTTATCCCAGGGTTTTCTGAGTAATGGTTTAAAAAGACTCTTTAAATATTAAACATACCAAAATATTGATGGATTAAATGAGACCTAGTTTCGTAATCATAATGCAGTGTTTAGTGCACAGTGTTTTCTTTTAGTGTGCTTAGTACCAGCTTTCAAGAAGATGCCTTGCATTTTAAAATAGGCTCAGTTTCATTATCATAGATGTTTTCTTCTTTTGAAAACATTTAGTCATTCAGATATATTTTTTTTTTTTTTTTAATTTCACAGATACTAAACCCCTGGTGGGATGATCTCATATCAATACATATGGGGAAGGCTGTTTTGCATATCACCAAATCCTACCATTGTTTGATTTGACCTAACAACTTCATTGAAACAAAACAGTCATTAAGAATTGTTTTTATGCACATCCTAGTTAATGAAAATGACAGACAGTTTAAAACAACGAAAAGTTTGTTATGACCAACAGATGAACCTATTCTCATATTAAGTAAATCCAGTATTTTCTTACAGGAACAGTACATTCTGTCTGGTCACAGATAATGGTTAGTTTTGTACGAAAGGAAGTGAACTGTTTACAATAACTATGCTGTACTCAGTGTAACAAACCCTATATAGAGTATAAAAAAATGCTGTTAAATAATAAAAGGTACATGCCATAATTCAGGTAAAGTATCTAAGGTAATAAAAATTCTGCTCAGAGATATTATGTTGAAGTGGATTTTCATTTCAATATATGCATCCAAAAATCTTATTTGGAGTTATAAAAATAAAAATAATTAAAGTGCCATGATCCATCTAGGGGGGGAAAAAAAAAAAAAGTATGAACATGAAACTTTTATTGCCTTTGCACTTAAAGCAAGTCTTCAGCATTTAGCCAGCAGAGAGACTTAAGACAGAGAAATTAATAGGCTTCAAATATATTCTAAACCCAAAACAGTCTGACTAATTCAGAGGTCTTCTTGTCTTCTAAATGTACAACTATCTTACTGAAGCTAATGCATGTCCTGCTTCTTCTGAACAAACTGTGGTTAAAAAAGACATTTCTACCTGCACAAAAGAACAGATTTTTGCACTAGGCTTTATGCAGTCAAAGCTCCAAAATTCTCACTATGTTTTTTGGGGCAGAGGGGAAAAAAATCATGAGCATTTCCTAATAAGCTTTTTGTTAAATCCTTCAAGGTAGAAGAAATTGCACTTTATTTCATTTTTTAAAGAAATTTCAATTTTAGAAAGAAGATAAAATCTGTACTTTCAAAGGAGGATAATGCTATGCCCTGAAAAATCTTCCAATTAAAGAAATCTGGTCAGTTGTTTGCTCTTCTACTGAAACATGAATCATTTCACTCACAGAGAGTAACAATAACCATAGCAATTAACTTATTTTTAAACAGTTTTGTTGATACTTTCTCAAAACACTCATACAACCAAGTTTTTCTTCATGAATGCCTATAGAAGTAGAATTTCAGTGATCTATTTACAAATACTCATGACTAAAAATACTCGCATCGCCTATAGTATTTGCATACTCAGGGAAGAATAGAAATAGGATCCCACTGCGTATCCAAGCAACTATACCTAACAGAATATGGACAACAAATATTAATTATCCCTGAAGAGCTGAGAATTAAATTCCAGAGTTAAAACTTCACACCATCCAACTGACACGTGCAACTTGCAAAGCAAATAAAAATAAGTGCTAAAATAATCAACTAACTTGTTTTCTGTAAATTGTCCTCTCAGTCCTAACTAGCATTATTTTTCTTATATCTGCAAATACCATGGTAACACAGGTAAGTTGTTTTGCAAGGCAGAGGAATTGTTTGCTGTTCCTGAGACAGTAGCGAGTTTTTGTCCTCGAGACAGCAGTCTTTCTAATATGCCACAAGTTGGTGAGTTCCATGCATGGAAACAAATCCATCCTTCCCATTTCTACTGGATCATTTTCTACACAACAGGTATATTGCTAGTGCTTACCATCACTTCTCTGAGAATGTCTCATTAACTAATAATATCAGTTTGCCATTTATTTCAGTTTATTTATTGATCTCCTGGACCAAACCAGATTCTTGATGTAAATCAACATAATTTGTGCTCAAATTCCAACACAAATTATTGTGTGTATTTTATATGTTTCAAACACATTATATATATTTCAAATTATTGAAGTAAAACTGTTGTGAGTATCTGACCTGGTCCACAAATTTTTAACTGGCATATCATAAATACTGAGCTTTGGTAGTCTCCATTAAATCTAATAGTTGTCCTACCCTCAGATGCTTCCACTCTCTTGAAAGAAAGCAAACATCTGACACATTTGATTGCTCGCCAGTTGAAGTGATTGTACATATTCCACAGAAACAGTACTTGTCACCAAATCTGCCAGGCCATCTCACATGGAATAGGACTCACAACACAGACCACTTAGTAAATGCAAACTATCAGTTGATTCCTGTTCAGATCAAAATACACTGAAGACTGACCAAATTAAATGCCTCCTAGGTCTCATTTTTGATGACCACATAAGATCTTTTTGAAGTAAAAAGAACAATAAAGCATGAATACTGCCTTAAATTTCTCAGCTACTCACTGACATGTGACAGTAATGCTTTGATGGTTTTAAATTCAGAGTGAGAGTTTCAAATGTCAGTTTGTCTTTAAATTCCATGAAAACAGGAAAGAACAAAATGAAATATTTTAATACACTTTTCTTAGCATTCTTAACATACTTTTCTCATTTTGTCCTAATAAAACACCATCCTCTGAAATGCTGATTTGTGTAGCTTTTCCAATTCACACATTCAGAATGGGTTAATGTTTTAAATTGTACTGTACTCTTTATGAAAAGGTATGAGAAAATAAATTCCTAAAAAATTCAGAACTGTGCTCCTAACTAAAGGGCAGGTAACTGCAAGTTACTGAAAACAAAACAGTGATAAGTAGGCATGGTTCAGAATTAGTTCTTCAATACTCTACATTACTGTTGTTTCTTTGAAGAAATACAGTTGTTTATACTTCGTCTTTGTTATCTAAATGTATTAAAATCAGAGCTAAATAACAGCACGAGAATACTTATTTCTCACTGGAATAACTGAGGATATCATCTTGTCAACAATGTACTGCTCCTACCATAGGAAGAATTCTTCATTCTATTTATGTACCACAACATTCAAAGCAACTGGATTTTAATTTTGTTACCTAGATAAACAAGACTCGTTTCTCACTAATATGTACATTGGGTAATGAAAATACACTAGTTTTAAAATTTTATATATTCTTTAATAGAAATCATAATCCACTGTTGTCTGTGACATTGTAGATGGTTACTCTGGGGATGCTGACAGGGCTGCAAATAGAGCATTATTACTCCAAGTGAGGGGGGAAAAAACTGCAGGAATAGATAAGCTGTAATAAGGGGTAAAGATCCTGTTATTTGTGAAAAAGCTATAGAAAAAGACAAATGAGAATAAAAGGCTGCAGGTGATACAGACAGAATTGTTTAATCAGACTGTTTTCTACAAGGTTCATTCAAACAAAAGAGTTTATCTGTGTTACGTTAAAACAACTAGCGGTTTAGAGCTCGTGACAAAGGGTCAAAACATTCACTGTTAGGAAAACACTTACCTTTTAGTTCATTCCACAGGGTTTACAATATTTCATGGCAAGAAATCACTTTTCAAGTTCAAAGACAAAATAATTAGATTTAAGGTCATGTTTAACATTGAGAACAAAACATAACCATACCTATAATTCAGACTAAATTAGGATTTTTGCAAAAGATACACTTGGATGGATTTTCTGTCAAATTATTCACCTAGTTTATTTCTCTGTATTCATCAGTTCATATAACTAAGTGTACGTAGTCATAAAGGAAATCTTAAAAGGACTAATTTTTATCTTGCTCTATTACAGTCAATTTCCAGAAAACCTCAACAAAACTGCTCTTACTTTCTTTGGGTGGAACAGAGGTATAGATCACCTACACTGACTCATGACTATATCATCCAATCTGATGATCCACCACCAATCTAGGGAGGTTATAAAAGTGGTATTTTAAATTCACTGTCACTTCCAAGTAGATGATTGTCACATAGAACCACCTGAACTTCCCGAAGGGCAATGCAATAGATCATAAAATAAGGCAACTGCATCCATATAACGTACCATTTTCCCTAGGGACACAGTGTGATTGATCAATTGATTAACTGTAGTTATTAAATGAGAATATCCACCCTCTGCCTTGTCACATCTCATTTACAATCTGGTTGTTGTCACAGGCAAAGTCATTTAATATAAATCTTCATTTGAGACACATTTTTGTTGACAATGTGAGGATAAAAGCCAGAAGATAAAGCACAGTAGCAGAATCCTAAGCTAAAAAAAAATGGAAGGGATTTGAGATGTCATCAGCTATGTTCATAATATCAGTCACAAATTAAAAGGATAATCTTTGCTATTGAAATCAGTGGCAGCAGAATGAAATCACCATTTTCTGGGAAAGTGATAACACAAAAGAAGATCAAACTATACTTCTTGAAGTTCTATGTGGCAACATATTGCAGTGCATCCTCACTAAAAAGATGTTATCTCCCTACCAATGTGAGCAGCAGAGGTCTTTTTTCCCTTTACTAGATGTTCTTAGGCTGAAAAGTTCAGTACCAAAAACTATGTTGAGGAGAAGCTAAAGAACAAACTTCCTCTGCTCTTATTTCACTTTCCTTGTTCCCCTTTTCCCAATTTCTTCTTTCTTCTTGGTTTCTAACATCTATCGCAATTCACTGTGTCTTGTCCCACTTTTCATACAAATTCTTATTTAAAGTTTTCCTCCACAAAGACCAGAAATAGAAATCCTTTTCAGCAAACAATGCTACCATCCATGAACAATTATTAGAGAGAATTACTCAGATAAAGCTTTCCTTCAGGTCTATGGTTGTTTTCTTGTTGCATTTGTGCGCTTTCCTGTTACATGTGTTCCTAGCATTCAAACTTGCTTTTTATTGGATAAAAACAGTGAGAAATATTTCCTTGAATATTTAAGATTATTCAAGGTTTGATTAGCACTTAGCTAAGCTCTTTACTGACACTTAGCAAATTCAGAAAAAGGTGATCCCAAAACTCACTGAAGACTAAGAAGTTTCTATTGCTGTCAAATCACCTTCATAAGAAACTGTTTAACCTGGGCTTCCTCCTACACAAATACAATGTTCAAAGTGACTTGAACCTGTGCCATGTTTGTGATAGACATTAAGCACCCACTTGTGAGATTTCACAGAGATTACTTCTTAATTCCACAACTCTTTATGCCTATTAATAATTAAAATAAATATGCCTTTGGAATTCTGCCAACAAATTCCAATGTCCTGTCCACATTTTTTAACTATCTTAACAGATAAAAATAAACAAATTAACTTAGCTTACACTGAATCCATGAGCTGACAGTCTTACACAAAGATGAAAGGCCAGGAGGTCCTTTTTAGTGTCTATCCATTAAAACCACTCTTTTCTCACCATTCAGTGTGTAAGAGCTTACATGTGAATTACTATCAGCAGCTTAAAAGTCCCAATTAGAAAGACGATCCTTTTCTGATAACCGTTAGTAATGTGCATGTCACATGAAAGTGAAATTATTCAAAAGACTAGTAAGCATTAAATACACTCCAGGTATTTTAACATTAATCAAAACACACATTACTAAACCTAAAATCCAAATCCATCATTACTTCATGTCATGTTTGCTGCCATGGTAAACCTCACTATAACCACTCCTTATTTCCTCCAGATATTGTAATCACTTAAGACCACCACCAAAACTGAAGAAGCTAAAAGGGCAGTCAAAGTTTTCCCTAAAGGAAAAAGGGGCTCAACCAAAGACTGTTCACAGAAGCACCTATATTCTCAGCCACCTGTCATACATTCAGGAATGAAGCTGCAGTATAAATGAGAAAAAAAACACACAAGAAGCCATGTTCACAGGATTATGTCCCAAACTATTTGAGTCTTTAAAGAACCAACAAAAACCTCACCTAGTTTCTGAGACATCCCAGGTAGACACAGACCACTACTGCAGCAAACAGAACACTAGTTTACATTCTTCCAGCATCATCATCTACTCAATAAACAAACTGACAGTTTCCTTTTCTATCTGATGACAAGAAATAGTCCCATACAGGCCACACTACAATGTTCGCATCATACGGTGATAAAACCAATCATCGCATACAACTAAAGCCACAAGTACCTAAATTGTACAGTGTTGCTCTAGGACAGAACCAGCTTAATGCAGCTTCACCAGCAGAGTGTAGTAGCTTGCAAGAAGAAAGAATACTTTATCTTTGAGATTTCCTTTCCAGTTCAGTCTCAAAAAATAAAAGCAAACAAAAAACAAGAAAGATAAAATATTCCAGACTATTTTACACAGGCTCAAAGCAATACTACAAGCAAAGAGTCTCTAGAGATATTAGGAAGCTTATACTAATTGTGTTTAACATTTTAACATTTTATAAATAAGCCATGGGGCAACTGATCATCTTGTGAAATTACAGTGGTTAGGATATATTCCCAAAAGTATAAACATTTGAATTTGGCAAGTTCTTTAGTTGTATTGCCTCAGGCACCAATAGGTTTATTCTTTCCATAGCTAAACTTGGGTTTCTCAAGATCATGGAAAGCTCATGATGCTCTTCAAGAAACAAAAATCAAGCTGCTTTTGCAAGGTAACTTGTCTAATGCAAAAAAAGTCTGCTTTCTTTTTTTTTTTTTTTTGAGATTGTAGAGAGTAAGATTGATGCCAGGTTAGCAAGGAAGGGGTTGCTCAGTGCAAATCTGTATTCACCTACAGGTTTCATTCGTTTTTGCCAATAGAAGTCCATGAGGTGGTATAGAGCTCCACCAAGGAACAGAATACTAAAAAAGAAGAAAGATTAAAACAGAATTAACCAAACAAGACAGCAAAACACTTCCTTTGGGACCAGAAGAAAGCTGTATCATCCAGCTACAGTAATAAGACGAAAACAAAGAACAGCAGCAAATAAGCAAATAAGTTTATTATTACCCATAATTCATAGCCTGTAAGCATCATGGTAAGGAGGAAATGAGTTAAATAAGTGAAGACAAGCTATATGGTGGATGGAGGACTCAGGAGAGGTACAGTTATGTCTTCATCATCAATTTGGAGACTGATAGCGAATGGGATCTTTTCACTGAACAGGCCAAATAAAGGTTTAATTTTTATTACATTCCATTTTGGGAGGGAACAAAACGGTTAATGGTTAGGTAGAATGATTCACCCGATACCAGACTGGAGTGGAAACTGGGGTTACAAAGCTGCTTTGTTGACTACATGAATAACCTTAAGCAAATAATATAATCTGTGCATTTATCAATACAAAAATAAACAAAATAGTTTATTAGTTTATTACAAGTTCTTTCAAGTAGAAGCTGTCCTCTGTGTGTCTGTACAGCTCCTAGCACAGCAGTCTCAGATGGGCTTGGTAGATCGCACTGTAATTCATTTCATCAGTATCAATAGATTGTACATGTGGAGATTGGCTAAATAAAATAAAATGACCTAATAAAATCCTGAATGGGATAAGGGAGAAGTTAAATCTCTAGTAGAACTGAAAAATCTGTGGAAACGAAGATGAGTGGGGAATGCTTAAACACTGTTTGGCCCTAATGCACAGATAAGTTCTCAGTGAAAAAAAAAATAGAGCTTAGTCACAAGTAATGACAGAAATCTAAAACAAATTACACTTCCTGTAAAAATCAAATCAATAAAAGGATTTTTGTTTTGTTGGTTTCCCCTACTCAACTGTTGATGCAAAAAGAAAAAAGAATCAGAAGAACTATACATCCAACACAAAGTTGAAGAAATTTTTGATGCAGTTCTGGTAGGATCAATAACTCATTACTGGTTACACTAATATTTTATCTATTAACTAAGGAACAACTTGTTCCAAAGGTAGACTTGAGCAGTCAAGCTCGAGCCAGGGCTACAGTGTAAGCTTCTTCTGAGCTTCAGCCATGGTTAACTGGTGAGGAAAGTTGAGAAGTTGCTTTTACTTTGGGCTTTTCTAGGGCTTTCTGGATTTTTGTTGTTGTTGTGATCTTGTTTTTTGGGGGGTTTTTTTGTTGTTGTGGATTTTTTTGTTTGTTTGGTTGTTTTTTTGCCATAGCAGGTAGCTTCTCAAAATGACTTTGAAAGACAGATTTTTCATACAATGCTGGACAAGTATGTCAATGGTCCTCCAGGAATATGCAAAGCAAATTAAACACCCAATGTGTCTTATTCCATTTGAGTTTTGTGCAGAAATCTTATGTGCACTCAGATGCTTCTAAAACCGCATTCAGGCCAGCACAGGTCCACATAGTATGAAATAGTCATGTCTCCTGTAACAAGCTAACCATTATCTAAGAAAAATAATGTATAATGGGAAGAAAAATCTTACTCCTACTTGGAGCATCAGTACAATGCATGCTCCTCAGTGACTTGCCTCTGAAACTGGTCTTTTGCTGACAGATATTCAGAATACAAACAACACTGCCTTGTAATAACTGAAGGCTGTACTGTTTGCTGCACTACTTTCATTCAAACTAAATTAATTTCAATTCCATTTCAAAGCTCAGAATGTAATAATTTCCTTTCAGAAAGACTTCCTGTTATTTTCTGGTTTTGTGTCTCCTGTTCAGAGTTTGAAATAAGTTTTCTTGAAAGTCTCAGGTCTGTAGACAATGCTATAGGTGAAAGAGTAGCAGTAAATATACGTTTGGGTTGTGGAGGTTTGTACTGCAGGGGGAAAGTATTGTGGTAACACACGGGATGAAACTCAGATGTGCCTTGTCACATTTTTTGTGAAGATTGATTGTGACCAGGTGAGCTCCCATTCTAATATTGCTTTGTTATATTTTTACTGTTTGCAAAAAAAAAAAAAACCCAAAAAAACAAAAAAAAACCCCATTTGTGAAATCTTAACTCTTTAAAGATGGAATAATCACTGTTAAAACAAGTACTATTCATATGGGCTGGTGTGAATGGCTGGAGAGAGACACTACAAGAATAAAGGTGTTTGGTTGGGTTAGCAGAGAGTGATGGACGCAATCCTGTTCCCACACCTGTCTCAAAGCGTTCCTCTCCCTTCTTACCTTCTCACTACTGCTTGTTAAAGGTAACAACAACCACAAATAACTTTCTGTAATTACTTCCCTGCTTGCCTGAAATGGAGAAAATGTGCTGATCCTTAGAAGACAAATGCAACAGATATCAACCAGCCCACAAGTTTCCACAGAAGTTAGCGGAGGAGGGGAAACGACACCTAGAAAATATTGGATGGACCGATACCCTTATTCATCAGGCTGAATATAACTAGGGAAAATTTTAAAGTACCCTCATCAGAATCATTGTGTTAAGGAGCATATACAAAAAAGAGCTTCAGGTCTCTTCCTCCGAGCTTTGAAAAGCACTTTGCCTACATTACCATTTATACAAATGCATCTGGGCACACTTACAACAAATACATTGTGTACATGTTTAAAATAAACGCCACGGCCAGATCATACATAGCTAGCACTTGATAAAGTACTGTCTTCTTATAGCATTTGATTTTTACAGGCATGCTCCTTGGCTTCTAAAATATTAATAAATGCCACTGTTGATATTAAAATGGAACATTCATTGCTTTTAGAAGCTGTCCTTGTCAACACTAGTGGTTTTTAACAGTATAACAAATCTCTTTCATCACTGAGGTAAATGCCTTCCTAATTACATATGCTGGTATTTTCCCCATTAAAATACATAGAGTTTACGATGATTTTTGTTTGCAAGGGTGCCTGAAAAAAACTATCTTCTTGGTTTTGGAGGAATGAGATGCTCTTTGCTAACTGTTCATGGGAGAGCAGCAATTAACCACCTATTTAGCTTTTTGTTACCACTAACTCAAAACATCTATCTTCTGATGCTGCACAGATAAACTACTGCTGTGAGTCTATTTAAGTCTGATTTTAAAAAGGAACTGGAAAAGGAAAAAACTGGGAAATCATGGCAGATTGCACATTTACAGTATTTATAAGATGATCTCCTCCTCCCTGCAATATAGTCATTATATAGATTATACTTGAAGTGGGGCAGCAAGGTCTGTTTCAGAACTGCATTATCTAAAGTACCATAAAGTATTTTTCTCCTTTCACAACTGGTGATGAAAACTGTTAAAATTATTTTTTTCTCTACACATGCACTTAGGTAATGTGTCATTTATCTGCATTTACTTAATATTCCAAGGAGATGGTTACTGCAGTTTATTATATGATGATGTTTTAATCTACACTGAATATTTTAATAAACCTACAGTCAAACAGATCTGTGGGACAGAAATATCAGCATTTAACCACACAGTAACCCAGCAAGTCTTTCCATCTTAGCATATTCAGAGAGAAACAGGGACTAAGATGTAAGCAAGTGTGTGTTACATATTAACAGCATCACTAAATACAAAGTTGAACTATAATACACAGGCTCCAAATTGCATCAGATATAAAAAAAGACTTAATAAAATATAAGCAAGGAAATAAATGAAACTAATTATTCTAAATAGCATATGACTAGTGTATTAACACTGCATTGATTTTTCACATATTTATATTATTTTTAAACTAACTTTTGATAATAGCTAAGAATATGCATATTTCTAGCACTTGAACTGAACTAACTTTTTACAGTTATATATTAAAAATGTGAGACCAAATGCAAAAATGCTTACATATTACAGCACTCAGTGAACGATCAGGTTCATAGTATAGCCTACTCGTCCTGGCCATTTTATGTTCAATAATGTTGAGATAAGAATGAGGTTCAGACAGGAATAAGGAATAGGTATTCACAGCACCTCAACCAAGTCTCCAAAACCACAAGAAAGCCACTTCAGCAGACAGGTTTTCTAAGCACACCGTTTTGTATTCCAGCTTTAACATGTCTTAGCTCCTCTGAAAACATGGATCTAAGCACTTAACAGTCAGGCTAAGATAAAGAGAGGGAGGGATGAACAATTAAGTGAAACTGTTCAACATGTGGAGTGCTTTCTGGGCCAGTAGCATTCTGGCACCTTCTTGAATTGACCTCTACTATTTTCTGCTAGGTTACTAGAGCCATACAACTCATCCACAAGCATGTTTTAGAGAAGAGGAGACAAAGGGTGTTAAAATGGGATTTCTACATAAGCAGAGAATAGAAGCGTTGACTGAAGAAGCATATCCAGAAAGAAATTTCCATCTCAATAAAGTACTTCGCACCCTTCCAGTAAAAAAAAAAAAAAAACACTTTAAAAAACTACTTAATGTAACATTATGATGTAACTTATTTTTCATAAGGAAAAAAAAAAGTAGCTATAAACAGAATTCATCAACTTTGCGAGTTGATGTTCTGTTTCTTGGAATGCTTACTTGAAAGTGTGCTTAAGTTGACATAAATCAAACATCGTTATCAGATGGCCTGTGAGTCACAATATGCAGTGTGATAGTACCGCATACAGGCTGTCCTATGTTTAAATATATGTTTAAAAAAACCCCAACCAAATAAACAAAAAAACCCCACACACATGATGATTACAATAACATACCATTTAACAGCTTGAAGAACAAAGCCAAAACAAGAATGGTCTAAGAAATCAGTACTTTTTCATACCACAACAGTTGCTTAACTGTCTCTTCCATGGATAATACTTCATTTTCCAGTATAGCCAAATTGATACATTGCAGGAACACTGAAATATTCTTAAATAATTTCTGAAACAGAAAATTGATGGTAAAGTTAAGAGGCAAGGAGATAATTAAAATTGAGTCAGTCAGAGGGAGTCAGTCAGAGGGAATCAGTGAGAGATAATATAACGTTATGTTCACTTTCTATTGCATACAGTCCACATTGTTGTAATACTTTCACCTGATGAACCAAGGCATTCTCTCACTCTAATATTTTGGTTATATTGTTGGTTGAAAAAGAAAACATCTACCCACTTCAATCTCTTCAAATTGTTTTGGGACAATTAAGTGCTGGAAAACCAGAAACAAGACTAGAATGCAGAGTATTACTAAAGATGCCGTTGACTTTACTGATGGCTGATATCAATAGGACTTCGGGAGATGGAGAATATCATCCTGCATCAAAATGTTCCCACACGGACACATACTAAAGCTAAATTAGCAACAGAAATTCTCACATGATCTATAATGTGTTCCCTCCCTGCTGATAGAGTGGTCAATATTTTATTCTGAACCCAGGACAACTGTATTCAAAGCTAATCCTTCTCTATCACAGAGAGGCATGGAAGGGGGTGCAAGAATGTCAAGGGAATCTGTTCTTCTCCATTTGTATTCAAAACTAGGTTTTGTAGCCTAAGAATAAACCAAGGGAAAAGGACAATAACTTGCCAGATAAATTTACTGCTCATTAGCTGGAGTTCTTACAGACCCCAATACTTTATTCCCTGAAGAATACAAGCTCACATACACAGCCCAAAATATCTACAGTTCTGGCCTCACAAAAGATGGATAAGCCACCTAATCATATCCGGAAAGAATGAATGTCCTTGCTATACTGAAAAAGAACAGAATATCATAAAAATGAATTCTGTGACTATTAACTGTTAAGTGCCATCTCCCACCATTAAATCCAAACCTAGTTTGTCACAATGGTCCTTGCCAAGCACAAAAACACCCAGTACAGCACAGCAAGGAGAGCTGGCTGCAGTCAACATGAAAATCCTGGAAAAAGGGAAAGGCTGAAATCATGTGGGTCCTCAACTGTACTTCACTGATGGCTGAGGAGAGGCTTCATTTTCAGTATACTGTCTGAAGTTCCTCCCTGAAGGCAGCCTCTATCTGAAAAACTATGCAAAACTTATGTTTTTTCTTAAAAACAAAAAGATCGGGAGAAGAGGTTTTCTGGAGCACATTTCTGGTTAATACCTCTATAGCTAAAATGATCATACAGATGAGTATAGAAAATTAAAACATACCTTCTTTCTTTACCAAAGGATTTACTCCTGCATCTCCTGCCAGGAAAATAAAATAATGGCTACCCAGTTATAAGCTGTCACTGGTGGGAGGCAATTGTACTGCAACCATCCCACTGCGTAACAGAGAAGTTTAGAACATATGGAGTGCAGGAAGGGAAAGCAGTCAGGGCATTTATCTGTGTGTATGCACATTTCAGCCTCTACTATAAATTATTTTTTCATAAAGCAACCATTGGAGGAGGGATAGTGCCCCAGCTGTTCCTCTTCAGATGGAAGCAAGAGGGACAACTCCTGTCCTTTGAGACTCTCACTCCTGGTTGTTGTCACAGCCCTCCTAACAGTACTTGGGCCCAAAACACTCTTCGACCTTTCCTTCAAAATGCAGGTGGAAGGAGTAGGGTTTGTAAAGGAAAGAACAGTTTTTGCTTAAGTAATATCAAGAGGTCAGTAGGGTGTTAGGGATTGCAGAGGAGGTTTCTCTCTTCACTTATTCCATTTCACAGACAAATTGATTTTGTTGATTAATTATAATATATTTGAAGGGAATGAAAAACAAAGAAATCCTGTCTCAAGCTCAGTTTTAGATAAGTATGTTACTTGACTCTAGCAATGCAACTCTGATTTTTTTTTCTTTTTTAGTCTGCATTGTACATGGCGAACATGAACCAAAAGTTGAAATAGCCAGGTCCTCTTATACCATTTTTCCACAGATACTGAAAAGTCTTTCACATAAATTTGAGAAATATGGAGATAATCTGGTAATGCTTAAGCAATAATGCACCATATTTATAGGCAGTTCTTGAACAATGAGATCCCAGAGATACTGTTATTATCATTACTTTCCAATAACTTAGCTCCATTATTCATCTGTTATGAGTGGCTCATTTTCATGAATTCATTTGCATCACAAATCTAAACCTTTTCCAGTTAAACCTTTTATATCACTTTTGTATGGTTCTGAAATTAATGCAGTATTTCCTAACACAAAACAAAACAAATTTGCCTAGTGTTTTGAATTACAAAAGCAATACATTCAGTCTACAAATTTCAAATTACGGTAGTATTCAATAATCTGAGATAGGCATTTTGAAAATATCTTCTTAAAGGATTTGTGCATTTAAAAACACTTCATAGTCAAACCTAATATCTCCTGTTTGCAGACAATAGTAGTGACACGATTTCATGCTGCATTAGGTCCTGTCTTTGGAAGTCCTTGCAGGATATTCCTTATACTCTCACTCTGACCCTTTAATAGAGCCTTCGCCAACAAAGGTAGGTATTTGGCAACTCCAGCATAACCATTTTAAGCAAGTTATGCAACAGTAGTTAATTCTGCTTTGTAAACAAGGGGAAAACAGCATAACCAAGATTAAGATACTTATTTAGTAACAAATTACTTATGAGTTAGCTGCTCATTCCTGTATTTCACTGTATATATCTTGTTTAAAGTAGTACATAAAGGCAAGTAATGAGCTCAAAGAAAATTGAAGATCTGAGCTGCAAAGTATTAAAGAAAGAGTAAATACAGTGTTTTTATGAAGGAGAGAAAAAAATGAATTGGTTTCCCAGCATTCACTAGAAGAACAAACTGTTAGCTATATGCTAACCTGTTCCACAAGGGAGCTCTATCTGACTGCCCAAAGAGCTCAAAGCTGCCTCTGCTCCCCTGACTTCTTGTCTTTTCCCGAGTCATAAATTCTTCCAATATGTTCACAAGAAAAAGCTTTTAAAACCTGATGCCTCGGTTATTCCTGTGTCCAAAAAAGAAAGCATTTTCAAAACCCCAAGATTTAAAAGGACGCATCACTATTCTTTTATAGCTATCGCAAATAAAACCTGTTAACACTAAACTCGTACCTCCGCCCAGAAGGTTGTTACAGCACTGAGAGTGCTGTGACAGAAGTGACTGACATTTCCATTACAGCGTAGTTTTCCTAAGCTACGTGACAGCAAAGTCACTGCTTAGAACATAAACTCAAAAGCCAGGAGAACTCAACAAACAAGTTAGGTGTATTGTCACAAGTCAGGCAACAAGAAAGGACAAAGCCTGGGCTTGCAAGGAAACATGACAAGGAGGGCAGGGAAAGGAGCTCACCCCTTTGAATTCCCATCTCATTCACTTTCCAGCTCTTGTTTGTGAAAACAGCCCCTCAGTATGGGGGGAAAGGACGAACTGCAGATAGTATCTTCAAAGGTCAAGTTCTTTACAGCAAGACTCACAGGTAACAGGGTAGAAATCAGAGCTGAGTAGGCAAAAGCTGCTGGGTTGTGACACACAGATGCAACCAAGAAGTGATGGATACATTAGAACTTCAGAAAATTCCAACACATGCAGTTGTTTTCATGAAATTACCTTGCAGCTATTCCACGTTAAATACTGTGACACTAACAAGCTGGGAGTGAAAATTATTACCAGCCCACTGAAAAAAGCTTCATTGATTTTCCCTTTCTAAACAAAGTGTAATGCAAAAGAGATAATCAAACAATCCACCTTAACTGTGAAAACAAAACTGGATTGTTAAAATACTGTCATTTTTATTAATCTGAGGTGACATTATTTAGCTGAAGATTGCCCTTCCATTTACAATAAATGTTTTTTTTCAAGTTCACATTCCTATTTTACTGAACAGTGTTATTTAAAAAAAAAAATCTTCTGTATTTCAGACAAAAGCTATTTTTTACCATGAAGTCATAAAACCCTGTGAAAGGAGTTTACAATGGGAGCATTGACATTCCCTTAACTGTAGCAGTACCATCTAAGGCAAATGTAATAGGGAAAAAATTTCAAAGATAAGAATCAAAGTGTTTTATCAAGGTTGTTCATCCTATTACAATCTCCACTTCTATAAACCTTTTAATGTAGAAAGTCAGCTGCTGGACAAAAAGCTGTTGGTATGAATCTGTATATAAAAGCATTTTTCAGTTACAGCCTACACCCAAAATGCCAATAGGATTTCTTCTGTGGTACTTCTTCTTAATTAATTTTGGCTTAAATTATGGTTCTAAAGTAGGTTGAGCTTTTTTTTCCTTTTTTTTTTTGACATACAAAATTGTTTTTGGTCAATTCATATTCCGTTCCCAAAAATACAGTAAAAGTAAAAGCACTGAGATGTCATATCTTACCATACATTTACACTGCTGAGGCTCAAATCAGAATCTGATTACTGAGTCCTTGAACGTTGCTGTTGGCGTGACCTTGGAAATACTGAGAATAAGTTAAATACAGCCAAGAGAGTATTTATATCTGAGCAGAAACACACTTTCAAATGTGCAAACATTTTCAAGAAAGGGGAAAATATCTTAATGCACTGCCAAGTTGGTAACATAATTTTGAGAATTCAGAATTATCTGAATAAATTAAAAATGTAACTATTTGCTCCCTCCAATTCTCTTTGAGTTTGCTGATACGCAGCACACTCAAAAGAGTTAATAGTGTCAGTAATATTCCACTGGATTGGTTTTATGGAGATGTGGATATATTAATTAAAAAACAGATTAAAATCCTGCAGGTTTCATTTCATTGAGCTATAGAACAGCTACTGAAATATTTCTTAGAATAATTGCATTTTTCTTATTTGTATAATATAAGCAAAGTATTCCAGCAGATACCATTAACAAACACCACAAAAATGTTATCATCTGTTTAGGTACTTGGATAGACTCACTCAGTTTCTCAGTGCAAGACATTGCTATTTAGAGAAATATATGTATGCAATAAGATAATCACTTCACTCAGCTGTCCTGACAGATGAATTCTGTGATTTAATCAGCCATGTCTTCTATCATAATCAGACAAGTTTTCCAAATACATTAGCTGTAAGATTTAAGAAATAGCTGAGACTAAGAAGGCCCAAGGAAGAGTAAAATACATTTGAAAAGAAATAACTGTGGTTTCTAGACATTGCTAGGTACACACGAAAAGAAATGGAGGGGTCAAACATCTGTGCTTAACACAAATCCTTTAAGATAAATCTATGCAGGAATGAAGACTTTGTAAAGCTTTTCTAGCAAAATACGAAAAATTTACTGAAAGCCCTTCACCCCTACAATTTGGTTATGAGAAGGGAGTTTCTTTTACCCATATAAATCAACAGTTTATAGATTCAGAAGCCTATAAAAGCACTGGTTTCACTTATGTCAATACACACCTAAGCCTGAGGCAATGTGAACAGCCTGCAAGGGACATAAAGAGGGAAAGAAGTTTTGTTTGGTTGAGATAATTTGAGGAGAAAATTTTTAGTCAAGGATATTAATCTCAAACTCTCAGATACTAAATTGAGTATTTGTCTATTAAAAAAAATCAGTAAAAAGTACAGTTTTGGTATTCTATGCAAGGGAATAGTTTGATAAAGCTTTTTTCATTTTACCAGGGAAAAAATTAAAACTATATATAAATTTAAAGCAGAATTAACCCATCTTGAAATATTGGAGTTGGAATATTGCAAAATTTTCTTTGAGTCAATGCAACATTTTGCTTAAGCTATCTAATAGAGCTAGAGAGTCCCACAGAAGCTGTCCGAAGTATCCATCACCAGCTTGTTCTTGCTCTCAGCTGATATCCATTGGCACTTGAGTAATCTATATGATGCCAAAGAGTGCTGTGATTTCATGAGAGGCCAATGTGTGCTTCCCAGATATTTAAGGGTTGTTTTCATGCTCTAGTTCTCATGTTGTTTTTAATCCAGTTTAAAGCTTTGAGCATAGAGAAAAGAGTCCTGCAGTACACGTCAAGAAGCGTGTCTGGATGTTAGAATCATAGAATGTTGTGAGCTGGAAGGGACCCACATCCAGTCCAACTCCTGTCCCTGCACAGGACAATCCCAAGATTCAGACCACCTGTCTGAGGGCCTTGTCCAAATGCTTCTTGAATATTGTCAGGCTTGGTGACATGACCACCTCCCTGGGAAGCCTGTTCCAGTGCTGCACCACCCTCTGCCTGAAGAACCTTTTCCTCATGGCCAACCTAAACTTGCCCTGGCACATCTTTCTGCCATTTCCCCTGGTCCTATCATTGGTTACCAGAGAGAAGAGATCAGAACCTACCCCTCCTCTTGTGGGGAAGTTCTAGACTGTGATGAGACCTCCTCTCCATCTCCTCTTCTCCAGGCTGAACAACCCAAGCAACTTCTGTCTCTTCTCATATGACTTTCCCTCTAAGCCCTTCACCAATTTAGTGGCCCTCCTCTAAACATTCTCCAGTAGCTTTAGATCCTTTTCATACTGTGGTGTCCAAAACTGCAAACAGTACTTTAGGTGAGGCCGCACCTGTGCGGAGTAGAGCGGGACGATTACCTCCTTTGACCAGCTTGCAATGCAGTGCTTGATGCACCCCAGGACACGGTTGGCCCTCCTGGCTGCCAGGACACACTGCTGGCTCGTGTTCAACTTGGCATCAACCAGAACCCTCAGGTCCATCTCTGCAGGGCTGCTCTCCAGCATCTCATTCCCCAGACTGTGTGTGTGTTCAGGGTTGCCATGTCCCAGGTGCAAAATCTGGCACTTGCCCTTGATAAAATTCATATGGTTGGTAATTTCCCAGCTCTCTAATTTATCTAGATCTCTCTGCAGGGCCTCTCTTCCCTCGAGAGTGTCCCCAGGACCTCCCAATTTGGTGTCATCGGCAAACTTAGCAGTCCTTCAAGTCCTATATCCAAGTCATTGATGAAGACATTAAAGAGCACTGTCTCCAGAATGGATCCCTGCAGGACCCCACCAGTGACTGGTCACCAGCCCAATGTAACCCCATTGACTAGAACGTTTTGAGCCCAACCCGTCAGCCAATTGCTCACCCATAGCAGTGTGTGTTTATTCAGCTGTATGCTGGACATTTTATCCAGGAGGAGACAGTGAGAGACAGTGTCAAAGGCTTTACTCAAGTCCAAAAAGATTACATTGACTGACTTCCCTTGGTCAACTAGGTGGGTAACCTTAACATAGAAAGAAATTATGATTGTTAAGCAGGACTTTCCTCTCGTGAATCCGTGTTGGCTGGAACCAATGACTGCATTGTCTTCCAGGTGTTTTTCAATAACTCACAGAATAATCTTTTCCATAATTTTGCCAGGCACAGAAGTGAGACTTACAGGCTTGTAGTTACCAGGGTCTTCCCTCTTGCCCTTCTTGAAGACTGGGACATTTGCAAGCTTCCAGTCAACTGGGACCTCTCCCGATTCCCAAGAGCATTGAAAGATGTTATCACATCAAGTAGCAGGTGAAAGACAGAAATAACAGGATATGAGTGTACTGTTACAGGCAGAGTGCCCAAACCACTGCAAATCCAAAGTAAAGGCCAAATTTTTCCAAAACTCTACGTCTGTATACCATTACCTATTTTAAAAACATTCCATCCTCCAAAGAAGAATATTCTATGTAACATCTGATCCCTTCCAAGGGCACAGTAATACATAATGAAGAAGGCTTTAATTAAGATTTCTCCTTAGCAATGAACCAGCCAGGGACCAGCTGTACCACTCTTCGCTTTCCAGGATTTTTGCTATGAGAAAAACATGCCAGTCACATCAAATTTAGGCCAAAGTAGAAAGGAGAGGCTTTAGGGATTTGGAGTGCATCCTGCATATGTCTGAAATATGTTTCTTCCTCATTCTGTACCAAAAAAACTTTGTAGAATTTGCTGACAATACATTTTCTCTCATTGGCTATTTCCAAACTCCAGTGATTTATTTTCTCCTTCTTCTGTTTTTGTTACCTTATTTCCTTCTTTGCCCATTATCCGCCATTCCCTGGCACTCCTTTAGACAAGAAAAGGAATCCTGTAAACTGGGAGACCTGACATACACCCACAAACTTGCATCACTTACAGAAAGAATGTCTATTGTGGATGACAAAAGCAAAAAACAAAAAATAACTTAAAATAAGTATTGGTCCTGAAATTAATAAGCAAATAGAGTGAAACAGGCTACACTCCACCCCAAAAATCAGTAGCAGCATGTGCATTGCAAAATCATTTCAATCACTTCTTCACAGGAAAGGAAAAACATGAGTGAGCCTATGGGGGTAAATGCCAGCTTCTGATCAAGGACTGATCTGCTACTTGATACCAGAATACTGGAAGGGGTAAAAGATGCCAAACAGGAAAGAAGTTCTGTCCTGTTCTTCCTTTGGGTTTAGCTTCCATCAACATAAAATATATGACTATATTAACAGAAGCAAACTTTCCAAACAAAAGCAATGGCAACCACATAGCAGCAAAGCCCAGTCTCTAAATTTGCACCTGTACATCTATCCTTACAATCACCCATAACTGTCAAAAATACTGACCGTGTTCAGTAAAGCTCATATGCACGAACATACTGAGAAAGCACATGGATCATCGATGAGTTCTTTTCAAATACAGCACATTTTAGCACGGATGTCTTGGAGGTGCACTTCACAAGATTAAAGTGTAAACGTATCCAAGCATTTAATATCACACTTCATAGAGAAACTGTTTATAGTGATAAAATTAATCCTGTTTGCAAATATCTGAAGATCATGAGAACAGCCATATTTTGTTCGAACAAATGTTGGGAAATACTACAAGAAACTAAGAAAATACAGAATGGTCCTTTCACCAGGATATTAGATCTAAAAGCAGAGGAAGGATTTATATGCAAAGAGTGCACGTTCTTTAAAATCCACAAAATTAGGCCTATTCATTACAGCATGAAGTAATCAAATCCCATTTAAGCCTATTCGCATTTCAGATCTCCATCATACCCTCTGACAGGGAATTCCACAATTCAATTACGCATTTATGAAACAAATATTTCATTTTGTTAGTTTTAAAACTGCTGCATGATTATTTATTCAGTACATCTTCATCCTTATGCTATAAGGACTAATAAAAAATGTTACCTTTCCTACATCATTTGTCATTTATTAGACCTTTACCAGAACCAAGTCCTCTCTTTTCCAAGAAGGTATACAGCCATTTAATTGGCCCTCAACAAGTAACACTTCCCTGGCCTTTACTGTTCCTGTTCTTTGTAGCTCTTCAGTTCTTTTGGGAACTTTTACCAGTCTCGTCTGTAATATTCAAGATAATAATGCAATCTAGATTTCGAAAGGATTGTACTAATTTTTTTCTTATTTTTTCCTGGATGTTTTGTAAAACTATATTTTCCTCCTTAACTAGTGTTGAGGCAACAGTTTTATTGAACTAATCACAATAATGCTAAAAACTCCCTCCTGAATAGCAACTAAGTCAAAATGCATATTTAAATATATGTATTCCTTTGCATTTACCAAAATTTAATTTCATCTGTCATTCAGTTTTATAAAAATCATGTTTTATCTCTTTAGTATCAGCTTTTCTTTTGAGTATTCAAAAATATTTAATCAATCATCAGCCTGTATCTCATAACTAATCACTCCTTTCCAAGGTTATTTACAAGCATGCTGAATAGAATTGATATCTGAGCAGCTAGATTGAAAATCCTTCCTTCACATTCACAAACATCAGTGACACTCTTACAGTGAAGGTATAAAGCTTGATGTGGGGTGTTTTGACTTAGATTGCAAATCTTTTGTTTTCTAAAACTTTTATTCCACATGGTATTGTAAATGTTAGAGCTAGGAAAACACTGGAAATGTTTTCAGAACAACTAACTTGAGCAGAAGCAATTTTAATTTGAACTGTTTAAGATAATTATTCACTGTGTGAATTTTCAGACAAATCATTGCAAATACTGAATTTTGGGTTATTAGTAGATTTTGTTTGTTTGTTTTACAGAATAAAAATAATGCTTTACTGAAGACATGAACCCAGAAGTGGATAAGTTTCCAAGAAAATATCATATAATCTAAGGATAGCAACCACAAAGAATGACATACAGGGACAACTCTACAGCTCAAATCAGAAATTGTAAATATCCAAAGCATACACTGAGCAGACACCATAGAGACTCTGTCCCTATGTTTGCAAAAAGAGTTAAAACATTTTAAAGTTAACTATAAAATATATAACTATTCTTCAAATAAAAGGTATGTGTTGTTGAAGATATTATTTATGTCCATAATTAATCTGTCCAACTTCAACCACAGCTCAGTTATTTGACTGCTTTAATGGCATGTGTAACCCACTCAGTGGCAGAGAATTTTTTCAAATATAGAAGAATATGTATTAAATTAGTTTGAGAGAGAGAAATGAGAAAGAGATGTAGAAGAGAAGAGAGTTGCAGTTCCAGAAACAGTTTTCAAAGTTAAATCCTTCTGGTCAGTCTCTGTGTACTGTCACAGACTATAATAACATGCAGTCACCTCACAAAGATTAAACTTGACATTTTATGTTCCTTTTCAGAAACAACTGGGGATAATCATATCCTGCTCCCAAAAATATGGAACTTGCTGATGATGCAGGCAACAATCAGAAGTGGATGTTTCTAAGCCTTTGCCCACTTAGGAATCCTATCTTGACAGCAAGTCCTACCCAGAATAAATGTACTTTATTGTTAACAGTAATTAATTCTCATCTTATACTTCTTATTATATTGTCTCTGCAGTAGTTACGTGGGCTTGCTCAATGCCCTAATTTTTCCTCACTCACAGACATTTAAAATAAGCTTTTTGAAAGTTGTGAGCTTGCTGAGCTGAGGAGTTCTTTTTCTTTTTCATGTGTGTGCTCGCCTGGCATTTCTATCCAAGCTCCTACAGCTCTGCTTAAGAGTTAAAAACTGTAATAAAATTGAAATATGTTAATATAGAAATGAAGAATGGGATTTGTCTTACCATATTAAGAAGATTAAGCAATGGCTAGATAGTCCTGGACCATCAAGGGTTTAACTTCTACTTGTCAAAGCTGCTTCCTCATCTCTATAAAGAGATTAGATTATAACCCTTTTCCAAGGTCAAGCTACTCTGTCTCTGCAAGTGAAAAACACGGAAGAGATTTATTAGGCAGCAATATACATCTATGCATTTTATCTTCCTGCAGTCTAAACACCTAGGAGATGCTTGAAGCAGAGTTTAAAAGGAATTCAAATGAATTATAAATGATGATAAAGACTAACTTGATTCAAAACTGAATCAAGTTGCATCATTTAACATTGTCTGTAATATTGAGTGCTATTTTCTAAATGGTATTTTTTTTTGTTTGAATGTGTCATACACCATCTATGAATGTACAGTATACATTAGACTAGCTTTCAATTAGAAGATGATCATAAGCGTTTTATATTACAATGAACTTTTAAAATTGTAAATAGTTTATAGGAAATAGTTGAAGTGTGAACAACCATCTCCACAATTCTCATGACCCACACAAATGCAGACATATTGTATGTATGTCTGTGTGTGTATATATGCATATGCACATATACATACCTCTCTGTATATCATTTCACCATAGATAATATTGAACAAGAAAAGTAAAAGTAAGGGATCTTTTTTCAGACAGTACTTCACAGGCAGGTAATGGCCTAATAGTATACAAAGAATATTTAAATAGATAACAATACATTGATAGTATATAGCCCTGTTAAACAAAGCACTGGCAATATACTAAAACAGAGAGATTCCCAGGCATAAATCACATTAGAGTACATGTCCAAAATTTAATAACTATAACATAACAACACTGCCAATATTGTCATTCACACTATTTCTCCTATCACATCCTGAAGGCAAGATCAGAGTTACAATGTCCGCAACTGCTTTGTGCCACACATCCCCTTTCATGTGACTGGAGCATTAAGTAAAACTTTCTGCTTGCAAACAGAAACTGTCTTAAATGTTAGTATTGACCAATCCACCCTTGTCCATTTCTTAAAAGACAACAAATCTTTTTAAGCAAAGAATCTAAACAACTTCCCAGACAAAGAATACAGCCAGAAAAATCTGTTCCTCATTCTTTTAAATTTTTTTGTTACAAAAATAAAATATTCAAAGTTTTAAGACAAATTTTGTAGGCACACTTCCCACAATGAAGAACTTCGGTTCCTCTTGGTGTCTGTTTTGTTCTTTCCTTGCAAGCATTCAAAGCTAGATTTGGAAAAAAAGGGGGGGAAAGCACTAAGCCCACTCAGCAGATGACATAAAAAATGTCCCCATGAATAAAAGTAACGAAAGGTGTAAGACTGTTTGCAGATTAACTCAGGCAACCTGCATTTATTATGAAAGTGTCACACACAAATACGAGTTAAGCTGTAATTTAACACAAACTTGGTATTCTAAAAAGCAACCTAGATAGCAGATTCTGATACCAAAATTGTGTTCTCCCTCTTGATTCACCCCTGCTCAGCTCTGGTGAGCATCGGCACTCTTCCAGCCGTGTGCTCACAGCTCCTCACACCCAGCACTGCGGATTGTAAGCGTTCTTCATTCCTGCCTGACATTCCAAGTACAAGTTTATAACTCTGAGAGTCTCTGGACCTTATTTTTTCCAGATCTTGGATTATTTGTACAACATATTCCTCTGGAGGTTCTCAAAAAATCTACTAAGGATTTTTATGCAATAAAAGCAATAAAGCTAAAAAAATCCAACTTTCCTTGATCCACAACCCTGAAAATTATTTTCTAGTTGTATTCGAGACACTAACCTTAATTTGTTATTCAGGCACGTACCTGTAAGCAAATGCATGGTATCTATAGGTCAAGGAACTCAGAGTTCAGGATTTGTACAGATATTCTTCCAGCAGTACTCATGCAGCTGGAACAAAAACTCTTGCTTGTCCTTTAAATTTGGTCCTAATAGAAGTGGACCTATTCAAATAGGCTGCAGGAAATTGGAAGAAGCTTAGGAAGATGAGATTTCTCTGACGAATGTCACAATACAGTGCTGTACACATTGGAGGACAGAGTTTAAAGTGCTTTCCATCTATTTGTTATTTCTTGCTCCTTCTGTGTTTGATGCAGTTTTGCCTATCATCCTTTGCTTGAGATTTGTATTTGCTCCAGCTCAGAATATCTCCATAATATGTCATCTTGGATCACATACTTATCATACCATAAAGATCCTTGGAATCAAATTACCTCAAAAAATGTCATCTAAACCCTTGTGTATTGTTTAGGTTGACACAGGCTATTTAAATGGTAATAGCTGCAAATGCTTGCATATGGTATTTCTCCCGAATATGCTATCACTCCCTTTCTCTGAAACCATCACCAGTGGTTATCTCAAGTTGAAGGTTAAACAAGAATTCTAAAAGTCTTTAAATTGGATTAATCAAAATTATCAAAGCTCGATGGTTTCATAAACATCAGCATATCTGCAAAACAGGGCTTGAAATCTCGTAAACCAGGTACACACTTTTTTCTCTTTAGGGATCTTAAATGCTATTGGTTTGAACTTCAGGTTTAGTACTGAAAAAAATGAACCAAATAGCAACAAAAACAAGGCAAAATTACAGATTCAGCTAGACCTGACCAAAAAATACTGTTGAAATTAACTGCATCTACCAACCCAACCTAAAACATTTTATATAATTTAGCCCTTAAAAACAGATTTTGGAACAAAATAGTAACATTAAGAACAGAGAAAACTGAAAGCTCTTATTTTTTCTTGTTTATACTGGATAAAACAATTTAATGAATTTCTGCATTTACATGAATTTATTCGCAAAAAGCTCTAGTCCATTCAAATATGCACTAAAAAAAAAAAGGTTGAGAGGAAAGCTATGCAGTAAATCTTTCACTGAACTCCTCTCATGTTTACATCTCAACTGAACAAGAACACCTCTAAAGACAGCAGAATCATTGATAGATTATGACCCACCACGCTGGAAAATTGATTTACTCACAGTGACTCAGAGAAAAAACTTCATCTATGGAAGAATTGCTACCTGCAGCAGTTATATATTTTAATGATTCCAACCCATACAGACTGACAGGGCAGCTGTATTTAGTTTCCATAATACAACTACAATATATTTTTACAGGCCACACACGCACAGACTCATTACAAGACACGTACGTAAACAGAAGTCTAAGGAACATAAGAGTCAAAAAGCAGAGATTATCGAAAGCAAACTGTCAGCCAGTGGCCTTACTTGATTTCTTGAAAACCATCAGCCTGTGGTTGTGCAAACACTGCATCTGCCAATGCAGAGTGCTTATCTCTTCCGGCATGTAGCTTGCATAGCATCAAACTTTTTCCTGGATTGTAGTGTTCACCTATTTTTTCCTGGCAATGGTTTAATAGTTGATGTTGATTCAGCTGGCACACTTGACTGAATTTGTTATGAAAGATATTGTGAGTTTTTAAGCACCATTGTTTATGTAGCACCTGAAACCAGGTCATTTATAAACCTTTTTTGGTTTGCTGTAATCTGTGTCACATAGCAACAACTCCTCCATTAAAAAAAGCAAAAATCTTTTTAACAGATTGACCAATATAGATCAAAAATATCACATCAACTTCAACAGATTTTCTGCCAAGTCCTCCTAGACAAACCAGCAAAGCTCTACTTATTCACAATTATCCTAATTTGTATTTGTATCAGAGGTTATATCACATCTGCTCACATTTTACTTCATCGTCAAATATGATTAAGTATTTTACAACAATTATGGCAATCAACATTTCTATTATATAGATAGTTTATATAAAATATAGACTCACCAGTATCATGGACATTCAATAGTACTTGTGTTCCCTTGTCCTCAGAGTTACAGATTTTTTTGAAGTAAGCATATGATGAACTAGGTTTTAGCATTTGGGATTGTCAGCAGCTAAAGCAAATTTCTAATAGACTGGGGCACACAATTAAAACATTACAAGAAAGTGATAAATCTATAGTTTAGTTTATACTGGCACTGAGTTTTTAACACTGGCCAATATACATACAGAAATACCTCCCTCTTCCTCTTTATCCTTCCACCTAAGAACAGCAGTAATGCCAAAATCTTCTGCAAATGATGGTGGAGACTCATAAACTCAACATTTTTGGCCTTCTTTTCAAGTAATCAGTCTGATTTTCCAGGCCTTCATATGTAGTTTGTACTGTTCACAAAACTTTCTGCTGGTACCTGCATACAGCAAGGAGGCAACCTCCTTTTACTCATAGGCTCTGATGACAAATATGAAAACGCTGCAACTGCAAAATGTCTCTTTTTTTTGGTAGTTCCTCACCAATCAAATGCCACATTGCTGAAGATCTGCTTTGCATGCAGCCTTGTAATATTTAATCAGCCTCTCAACCACATACCATAATGCTGCCGTGGTTAAATAAAGTTGCTAAGCCTTCAAGAGCATTGCTTTACATCTTAAAATTTGACTTACAGCATGCAAGATCTTAATCCGTTTCTTATAGAACATAAAGACAACGCATGCAGAGTTGGTTGAAACATTTAACAAGATAAATGAGATCAAAACAGATTTTGCTGCTGTACTGCAGAATGAAAATACACAGATATTTTTCTTTGACTGCATGCCTCTTTCACCAGAGGGTATAGCTTTACTCTCCTATAAAATGTTTTAGCTTTTACTACCCCTTAGGGTTTTGGGTTTTTTTTCTCTGACAAACAGTTCTCTAAAGTTCCTCCAGCTTTCTTGTTCACCAGATCTTGTGCATGAAACAAAGTTTTTTCTCTTGTGCTTCTTTATCTTGTGATAATTACCTTTCTTGCTGGTCAGTTTTCCAAAGCCTTCTATCTGAGCTTTGTGCATCACATGCCTCATCACTAATTGCGACCTGTCAGAACTCTGGGGTTTGGGGTTTTTTTTTTCCAAACTCATTTGCATTTTTGCATTTGACAAAGCTAAGGATCTCTGACAAAGTACTACAGGCCACATACCTGACATACCACTATTCTGCTCCAGCATCTTACAGTTAAACCATAGCACAATAAAGCCTATGTCAGTCAGTCATTTAGAGTAATTCAGCTTTCTCCCTCTTAATGGATTTAATCTGCTATCTACGCTGTGAATCCCAGAAAGCCAGTACCATTTAACTCCTTACTAGTTGCTCGCTGGTGCAGAATAACAATCTGCACAGCCTGTACCTCAGGAAATCTGGCATTAGAAATGGTGGTGGGGGGGGGTGCAAAACCAAAATTGTTAAGATGCCAGCACTTGGGCTCTGGAATCATCCTAGCTATCTTGACCTTGTCAGCCTGTTACAATTCTCTGATGACCAGCAAGTCGTCAGTACACAGTGTTAATGATAGTGTGATACTTCAATTTTCCTCACCCACAAATCACAACAGCATAAAGTACCAAAATTTCAAAGTCACAACTATCATTAGTTTAAAATGCCTAGTATAATCGGTGCTTGTGAGCAGTCGGAGTAAACTTTAGAGTGCATCAGAGAAACATTCTTTAGCTCCTTAAGTCTGCATCACACAGCACTGCAGTCAGACTGTGTAGTAAACATGAGAGTTCTTCCCAGCATTGACAGACTGTCAGTAGATATGGATAAATGGAAGCGTAAAATGCTTTAAGTCCTTTTAGCCTTAAAAAGTTATTTCCTACAGCACTTGTATGGATAAACTTACATGTTAAGGTAACTCTTGAAATTAAAATACTGGAAGGAAAAGAATAAACATGCAAATATAGGTACACTATTCAAAGTTTAAGTAAAGGTCTTGGTATATGAGGTAAAATATTTGTCTTGCAAAAAAAAAAGTTATCAGGTGGCCTTCCATTTAAAAAAAAAAGTGCACATAAACACATACTTTTGGATTTTTAGTTTCATACTAACACATCAATATTTCTGATCTAATCCATACCATAGTAGAATACATAAATGTAACCTGAGAAGCTTAAAAACTGGTAACTTCAAATTTCAAATCTATTTTACACTTTTGAGACAAATAACTTCGGAAGAAGAGTGTGCTTGCTGTGTGAATTTTGATGACTTCCAATTTTAATACAATTGTATTATAATTACTATATTTGCAAAACAAAGAACACAAACCAGAAAAGCATAAAAAGAAATGGATGATAACATTTGCATTTGCACAGTACATTCAATGTAAGTTTGATTTTTTTTTCTACTCAGCATCACAAATGTGTTTTGAAACCTCAATGCAGTAAGCATTATTTGTTCATTTGAGGAGTTTCATTTGCATTTCATTTGCCTTCAATGGCTCAATAGGATATTAATTTGGGAGGCTTATAATAATTTATTATGAAATAATGCTATGATCTAGTCATGAGAAATCTCCATATTTTTACAACATTTTTCAGTCAACACTATCCTCTTTTTATTATACATTTGAAAGTAGAAAATCTTAGCACAAGATAATTTCATTTTAAAAATGCTCTATTGATCAGAATTTCCCTTGAAACTGTTTTTAATGTAGAAGATTATGGTAATTTTTTCATTAGCAGAGATTAATATATCTTATTAATACTGCATGCTAGCTGATCTTTAGTGCTGAATGTCCTCAAAGTTATCCAGTTGTCTGAGGCACATCAAGTACTGAGAAAGCTTCGCCCAAACCCTAGGGGATTAGAAGCATAACTCTTAAGAAACTTTGGTATCCTATGACAATCTTCACTATAGTACAGATATCAGGTTCTGAAGGGAAGAAACTTCTTTCACTCATGGTATAACACCACTGATTTGACCTCTGACTCACTGAAGTGTCCTTAACTGGAGGACTTGACCATTTTAGCCAGCCAAGAAAGATATAACAAAAGGATGATAAAGGAAGACATTAATTTTACTAGACTTAGGGTGGAAGAAGAGTGGGATATACAGAAATGGAAGGTTATTCCAAGAATTAATCTAGCTATAAAGCTTGTTGTGAGAAAAGACTAACACTTTATTCCTCTAAAAAGGAGAATTCTGCTCAAACTCAAAAGTACTGTATGAACAGACTATCATCTCTGGCCAAAGCCTCAAGATTCAAGATTACTGAAACAACCTGATAGACTCTGAGAGCAACCATAGTGACCAAAGAGATCCTAATTTCCATCACTCAACTTGATTACGTGTATTTTTTTTTTCAAACTTAGTTTTCCTACCACAATGGAAATGGTACAAAACAGGAAACCAGAGCAACAGGAAGAAACTTAGGTTAGAAGAAACACACTATTATTGCAATCAAGCTGAAAAGCCAAATTAAAGCTAAAGAGGATGTAAAGGGAGAACAAGGGAAAATGAGGAAGAGAGACAGGGTAGCACACGTAGACAAGCAGAGAAGAATATGCTCAAAATGATAGTGGAAGCAAAATTACCCTACTATAGAGAATAAAGTGAGGGCAGAGGTATGATTGAAAAGATCCCTGCTCACATCTTATAAGCATTCCCTCGCAACAAAGGGAGGGGAAATCCTCAAATTCAAATCCTGCTGAGCCTCTTATTCCAAACACTGTCATTGCAGTACACAAATAACCAAGATCTTCCATCCAGTTTAAAAAAAAGTCAAGCATCTCTTTCCATTTCTGCAAGTCATTTGAAGACCTTTATTAACACATGCATGGAATGCATCTGTTGTAGAGGTTGTGTTGGGAGGTCCACCCACATATATGGTAATGAATTAATTAGAGATTTTATTTTGGGAGAGTGAAGATTTTAATTATATATGTTAAAGCTGCAAATGTTCCTGAAGAATCAAACAGTTTTGTGGATGCTCCGTCATAATGCCAACTGGAGTAGTGTTAGTTCCTAATGACAGAAAAAGAAAGAGAGCTGGTACGCATGCTGGTTACTTTTTAAAATATTGGCCACTGAAAGTCATGTTCAGTTAAGAGATTTTTGGTCTCACAAATTTCAACAATTAAAAGAGAAAAATTAGTTCACGGCATTTAGGCTTCAAAGGAGGCTGGCTAACAGCTGGCTGAAATCAATGAGCATTTAATTCACTTTTTAGGGTCAGAAATAGATAAAAGTTCAGTGCATTCAGAAAACACTCAAACACAATAGGTGCTACTTTTGATAGCAATTTAATCAGTATGGGTGATCTGGCTAAGGATTCATTAAAAGGAAATTCTAAATTGCTGGCCATCTGCTAGCAATGAGTAAGGAATATATTTAAGAAGCAATTTCTGATGGATCTACGATGTAATTTATAATCATACAGTATCATTTGACTTAAGCCTCTTTACACAACAAGAATTGATTCCAACCACTGACTCCTTAATTTTTTTTTTGTTTTGTTTTTTACAAGGGAGAACTACTTCTTAAATATCACTTGAAGGACGTAGGAAGGAAATCCTATAGTTTTAAGAGGCTGCTTTTATGAGTGGGAATGATTACATTCATAATGCTGTTCTGATCCTACACCTGACTTCAGTGACGCTCCTTTGTAAGTTCAGAGATCCACCCACACTGCCATACTCCCATTCAGTTGTAAAACTGCTGGCTTACATAATTTCCTAGGACATAATTCAAGGACTAAAGAACGTTAGAAGTTTTTATTACTTAGTGCATTTTTTCTTTCTTGATTAGAACTCAATTCCTATCAGAAATAAAATTTTATATTATCAGAATATAAAAAAAAAAAAAAAAAGAAAAGAAAAAAAAAAAAAAAAAGAAAATTGAAACCACCAGTTCCAGGAGCTCCCTTTCTTCTTTTCAGTAACTCTTTAGACATCGTTTCCTCACTATGAAAATGATGCAGGACAGCAATGTTCTTTGCTATGGGAGGATTGATCATTGCAGTGAATTTGCATCAAAAAGGTGAGAAAGTTTAGAGGTTGCACAAAAGTCTGCAACAATTCTTCTTGTAGGTAACAGCAGAGCCAGAATCTTTCATTCAGTTCCACAGCCCTTAATATTTGCTACACACAAATGAAACTTCTGGTGCTGATACTTCTTAACCTACACTCCATATAGAAATTAAAACAATTACCTTTGCTGACTGCCCTAGACAGAACATGTAGCATCTTCACAGCTGAGTAAAATAACACAAAACCAGTGAGCATTCTGAAAAATCCATCTGAACTTCTGTATTAGTAAGTTGCACTTAAACAATACTGCTTCAAAATCAGGTCTTAACCATGGTAAGATCATACAGCCATGGCTTTTCATAACTGCAGACTTATCACACTACAAAATTTCCATGCAGTTGCTCACTGCAGAGACAACTGCTCCACAAATTTCCAGGTACTTGCATTGCTTGGGTGGTAGCTGCATAGACTCATCCCTAGCCATCTACTCAGCCTCCCACCCATTCAGAGGGTGAATTCCCCATCCCAATAGTGGACTATGTCAATGAATTACGTACAACTTTGAACTGACTGGGATGCATGACCTGTGTGCTCATAATCAGGTCTTGTAATTAACTTGACTCCTGGAAGATCATCACAAAATAAACAGAGTTATAGTGTACAAGGTCAGCACAATTATGCCACCAACACCATCCCCGTGACTGCACTAGCAGCATTTGCCAAACACCGGCTTTTGCAAAAGATTTGCAAGTGAAACCAAAATTCCTAACTCAGCCTGAGGCTTCTGGCTGGGTCAAATCTGTGCGCGCTGAATAGGAAACTGCCCTTACAACATCACTCCACACAGGGGTCTTGCTCTGCTTTCCAAAACAAACAATACCTGATAAATCTCATTAGCAATGTCACATAACCCCTAGAGAAGATAATAAACACAGATATTCTGCTTGGCAGAATCTACTTTCTACATTAGAAAGGGTCATTACTGAGGTAGTGATATCTTTGTTCAGAAGAAGTGATCTTAACAACATGTTTGTCCCACATAACAGTATCCATAACCCAGACAGTGCACACAATGGTAAGAGAATTCACATTAACATTTAATCTTTCTTTCACTAACAAAATTATTTAAATAAAAATACTTATGATCAATTAATAGACTAAAATAAATGGAATAATCATACCACAAAAAAGCAAGCATAATGGATCACTAATCACAGCTGGTTAGTAAGAATGGTTATTTTATCTAAAGCACTGCTTGCACATTCACTCTTACAGTGTACACTATATATTTTAACCTATGTATTGTATTTGTAGAGAAGGATATCAAAAAATAAATGCTAACAATAATGACTGAGTTTATTGAGTTGAATGGTTTAAGGGCATTGATTCGTAAACTCGCAATTGCCATCCCATTTGCTAGCTCTTTGGGGTGAGTGTTCATTTGTTTTAATGTGAAAATTTCCAATGTTGTATCCTTTATGCTAGGAAGACTTACTTAAAATTGATTAACACAGTAATTTAACTTTTATAACCTCATTAATCACTTTAATAAGTCAATCTTGCCTCAATGTTTCTCCACAGAACTTAGCAGTACTACATGTATGTAAATGAAATAAAATAATTTGGTTTCACCAGAGTTACCACAGCTCACAAGAACGAGGAGAAAACTACCAGAAGCCTAGTCAATCCGATTGAGTGAGTTATACTGCTACAAAAATGTTTGGAATATTTGAGAAAGCAAAGTGGGTGATAATAAAGAGTATTTTGGAAACCTACTCAACTGTGAATTAAGCGTCACTTCCAACCATTATTTTGTGTTCCAATGATCACCTTAGGCTGATACAAATGTTTTTGTCTTCTGTTAATTCAAGACCCCTTCTCACCATGTGACTATTTTTTCCTATTACTTTACACAATGAAACAAGTTTCAACACATTTAAGATCTGATCAACAATTGTCTCCTGTGATTATTTTATTTTTTGCAATCAAACTTGAAAACAAGAAGATCTCTCCATTAAGTTATTCCAGAAAAACCCAGTATGTTTATTCTTTTCTGCTGCCCATGATACAATTTCCTTTAACAAAGAGATTTTGGCACATTCTGTAGGATCTGAAGCATGACTCCATTTTGTGCTCTAAAGAAAATTAAACAGGCAATGAATATCACTGAACTCATGCATTGCTTGAAGACTCCAGTGAGCCCCTACAAGTCCTGTTTTATCATCACAGCTACTTTTCCATATAAATCTGTATTTTTGAGCACTTGTTATAATATACAGCACCTTCATTTATTGCCTGAATAAGCAGCATTTTCCTATCCAGGATGTTCTGGGAACAGACAAATCTATTTGTTCTCTCTGAATGAAAACTACATTAGAAAACTACATTGTAGAAACTCTCCTATTGCTGCTTTACACTCAAAGTTTGTTTACAACAATAGTACAGCTCAGCTTTTTGAAAAATAAATTAGCCCCTACAGATACTGATATTAAACAATTACTCATGCTAATAAGTCAAATGTTCAACGTTAAACGTATTTGTAGTAGTAAATTACATTAATTCATCCATATACTAAAGGTGGTAAGGTTTCCTTTAGTCTAGTCTAATAAGCAGCACCAACAGCATCACTACTCTGAAAACCAGGCCTGTGATTCATTTGGGATGAACACAAGATTTCACTGTCAAAACTACAACTTAAAGACTAAATAGAAAAAAGATGCACTGAAGTTATCCTAGAGCATCTTGGGTCTCTTCAGTTAGCATGTGCAAAGCTAACGCATGTTCTCCATTGAGAACACAGACATCAGCAGCAAGCACTGGTGCAAATAGTAAATTTTTCCTATAGACTGGCTGAGCTAACACAGCCTATGATTTTCCATACGGCCAGTAACATTACAACAGTTGCAGCTTACAGTAGCTTTGCCTTGCTGCCCCCTGAATT
This sequence comes from Antrostomus carolinensis, assembly GCF_000700745.2. Classification (NCBI taxonomy): domain Eukaryota; kingdom Metazoa; phylum Chordata; class Aves; order Caprimulgiformes; family Caprimulgidae; genus Antrostomus; species Antrostomus carolinensis. The sequence continues at coordinate 35,725 of NW_010321417.1, forward strand.
GCACTGAAACAGTTACTCCTGTTGACTGCCCAGAGACAGTTGAAATCCCAAACCAGCTGGATGCCAACTCCTTGGGTCCTGATAAAAACACTAAAAATCCCAGGCAACAACTTTTGTCCAAAAATGTTCATAGATATCATAGATATTTTTAAATTTTTAGACATAAAAAAAAGGTGAACTTTCCATTACGCTAAAATTTGGCTAAAATACAGCCACTTCTTTTGGTGCAAGATTGGGAGCAACTTTTGAAAAATTTGTCTTTGCTGGCAGGTGGAAATAACGTTGAGTGGGAAGGCATGACTTTTGGGAGAAGAGGAATTTAGAAGCTTCCTATCTTTTTCTCACTGAAAATATCAATTTTCAATATCCATTACCATCTGGCATGGGAGAAATTCATATTTCTTCAAACTGTAATGCCCGTGCTGTAATAATGTGAAGTAAATAATTTTGAAACCTGAGCGGTGTAAGGCCATTCTGATAGGGAACATTTAATGGCTTTTATAGAGAAAGCAATCATTGTCTTGATGTAAGAACCGATACAATTGCAATAAATTCCATTTAACAACTACAAGAGGTTTCCAGCTAAGATCAAGGGTTAGTCAGCAGAACATTTACGTTCAATTAAAAACAACCATATTCATGGATACTGCTACAAAGGTTATTTACGTACAAACCACATAAATAATAAAGCCTTTGTAATGCTGAGAACTGCCTGCCTTTTGTACAAAAAAAGTAAATAACTTTTAGAAGGTAGGAAAGCGCTAAATTAACTGATAGTGATGATCTGTGTTTTGTACATTTGTTTAGCATGACACAAATAATGGGAGAAAATTTGGGGTAAGAGACTTAACACCAGGTTTTTCCTACCCTGGCACTAAGGACAAAGATGTGCAAATGGAAGAAGCGACTAGTTATTAATTACTGCAAAGATTTTTGGGAAAGGATGGAAGAACTGATCTATTATTTCTACTGTTTCCAGCTTTTGTTGACTGAGAGCAAAAGCAGTAAGCAACAGGCACAGTCTTGTAGCACGGAAACTGTGGTAGCTTGGAAGGAAGTTACTACTCTTCACCAGAACTCATCTTGAATCATAAGAAATCACTCTGACCAGTATTAAGGTTGTAGGACCTACAAATACCTGGGAGGAACTACATTGGATGTAGCTTCTAAAACTGATTTAAACACTTATCTGGCATATTCCCTCCACTGCTGTAAGTGGATTCAGTTCCTACTTTTGGCTGTATATGATAGTTGTACACCATTTGGGGAAAACAGGAAATTTGACTGCGTATCTGGAAGAGTAAAAGTATAAATCTGTCATAACATCCCTAAGAGGAAAAGTTAGCTCAGGTCTCAAGCGCTTACTGTGAGCCAGCACTCAAAATTTCCCCCTAAAGAATAACAGTATTTTCCAAAACTGTACAAAATACAATCTTATATAGTGATATACAGAAAGAAAACTATAAGTAAAAATTTCCCATCAATGTTGGGATATTAAAAATCTTTAAAATTATACCCTAATTTATTATTAATCAGATCTAAATATTCTTTATCTTAGTTTTATGATAACAAAGAAAAATACATTAAGGAGGATCTAGCACACCACATTTTGCTTCTGAGAAATTTTGCAGTTACGTATTTAGACAATCTTTACTTTTATCATCCAAAACGCACAGCTGCAACACTGATAGAACACAGTACATTTAAATCAGTCTGTGTAGTGATTAGGACAAGATAGAAGTTTCAAATATGTAAGTCAAATATTGATACAAATTGGTTTTCCAAGTTTATCTTTTGGGAGACAGCAGATGTATAATGCTCCTGAAAATGAAATGGACTATGACAGGTATGCTAAATTCTGCTTAGATGGGCTTCAGTGGGAACTGGCCCTCCTTCATAATTTAAATTACCACTCTGTCACATTTTTAGTGCAAGAAACAGTGTCTCCACTCAAAGAGTTTTCCAAGCATTTAACTGTAGAGGACAAGTAGGTCCTAGTTTTTTTGCCTTATTTTAAGGAAATAAAAAAAAAAAAAACCAAACCCTGAACAGTTAAAAAAAACCCAAACCAAAAAAACCAACGCACAGAAGAGAATATTTCTGCTTTTAAAAAAGGAAAAAAATATTTCGTCCATCCTGTATATGTTAATAGAGCATAATGTTGCAAAGAACAAGGCCAGTATTACATAGTTTAGAGTGCATCAGCCTACACATTTTGCATTTTATGTGCATTTACTTCAATAAGTTTTTTGGAAATGCATTCTTTAGTCTTATTAGTGACTCATTTAGTGGTAAATACTATCTTACCCTATTTTAGGCTAACCTAGGCTAATTTTCTATGGACTGTCTCCTAGATCTAACCAGAGCAAAACCTTTCTCATCCAGAATCACAGGGCTGTCTACAGTTTTCTTGTGTGTGCACAATGGAATTGTTAAACCAAAAGGAAATGAGTGTCTCAAATATGTTTTTTCTTTAATAAGTGTCCTTCGAGTCATGCAGATCTTTTGATTTTACAGCAATATTTTAGCTGAGATTTCTGGGTCTTTTTTAGGGACCCTAAATTACCAAGAAATTAATTTCTAAATAACTGAAAAAAAAAGTTTTTAATAAAATTATTCAGTATTAAAGAAGAAATTTTAAATCAATTTTTTATCTTACATTTGTAATAAATAGCTGATGGCAGTGAAATATCTCCCTCCAATGGGTTGAGAAGCCTCTAGTATCCAAATCATCTTTGGAAATTATGATAATAGAGTTGCTAAGATTATTTGCAATACTTAAGTGGCCATTTATGATCTCTAAACTAATGTATTTTGAACAGGTAAAAATGTATAATCACTCAAGTAATTTGTAATAGCTGCTGTAGTTATTAGCTGAACCATACCACAAGATTTTGTCTTCTGATTTAATTTTCTTACCCCCTCTATTCCAGTAATTGGAAATGACACTAAGATAGAAAGTATTAAATCTTCACTCTGACATAAAATACCACACAGATCTTTACAACAGAAAATGAAGAACAGTTTGTACAACTGAGGGTATCTGGGTAACCAGACTTGAAATTATCTGATTAACTTTGTAAAATAAAATGCCAAGGCCATTAACCTCTATTCCTGTGAAAACTGTGGTCACCAAGGGCACACTTTTTTGTGGTTTTGTTCAAAAATACAATCTCTGGTGAAATTAAGAGTTTTAAGGAACACTGCAATGCTGGTTCTTTCAGATTGGAAGACTTCTCATCTGTTACCAAAACGCCTCTTTTCATTACTGAACAAATTCTTTTGCAAGTACACAAAATTGCAAAATAGATAGATTTTTATGAATGTTTATTTCAACTGTCTTTGTCCTTTCCTATAACTCTGAATATTTTTTTCAGAGAAATATGAAGATGTAGACATGCACTATAATGGTTAAGTCACTGCAGTTTTGTCACAAGCAAAATTTTCTCTTCTGGTTCAAGTCTGAACATTTCAGAGACTCTGAATGTGACGTGATCAGCCAAGTGAGCAAGGGACATCTTAGGGTGTACAAACTTGACAGCTGCTTAGACACAATTAAGTGCCTATATCTTTTGGATGAATGGTCAGTCCAACTACTGTAAAATTTTCTAGATACAATTCACAGTCATTAATAAAATATTATGAACATTGCTTGGCACAGTCTGTTAAATTTAACATAGCAGTTGTTTTTTTTGTATTTACAATGTATTACGTGAGATATTTTGTTGTCCCAAATTGTTAAGGAATATTACTCACTGGGCTTAAATAAGTACATTTTGTATAGAATGAATCGCTCTGTGCGATTTAATATAATGTGTGTTTAGCATATTAGCATAACATACTTGGCATGAGTAGCCAGGTAAGAACACCTAGGGCAGCACACCTGGAGACAGAGAAGGAATCCAACAGGGAACAAGATCACCGCAGACAAGAAATCACCATTGAACTAAGATGCACACACAAGGCTCGTGAACAGCATGTGAAGAATGGATGCACAGACTGTAAGGGTATAAATGTCCAGGGATTTCTTTGTTCTGGGTCCCTCTCCATAGGCACCCAGCTCAAGCTGCTCCTATTGTTGTACCCCTCAATTAAATTATTTCTTTTCCTGAATCTGGCATTTGAGACTCTGCTGCAGGAAACCTGGGGCAAAAAAAACTTATTTAACAAAATTCAAATATCCACCCAGATTCAAACCTTAATGGACTTTATGTGAAACCCAAACCTTTAGCAGCAAATGATGACAGAGTTAAAAAAATCCTCGAAGAACAAAGTACATTTTCACCAGTTTAAAGATCAAAAGTCTAGAAATGTATGACCTAGATTTTTACAGCAACTGGTAACTTTTGAATCTTCAGTATCTGGGTGCTTGATTCCAGCTAGCCTGATTTTCAGAAACTACATTACGTTTAACTATTTGCAATGCAAACTCCTTTACAATGTAGTAAATTCAGTATCCCAGAATAAAGGTACCAAATTCCACTAATCCTTTTCTAAAATCCTGGTGGTGAGCACTAGTTTCTTTCAATCAATCAGAAATTCAGATGGAGAAAAAAAA
>NW_010321417.1:40308-50311 GCF_000700745.2 Antrostomus carolinensis
ATAGAGATGTGATTATTTTCTTTTACTTGACAATTTGCAGTCACCTTACACAAAAGGAAAATAAAACCAGTCACTCTCTAAGAATTGTCACATTATTTTGATCAGCCCACTTAGCACATTTAAAAAATAAAAATGCCATCACTTCCAAGAGACAGAAACAGCTTATCTTGTCCCTGATTGTAGTTGTTGAGCTGGTTGATCTAATTCTGACATCAATTTCAGAAGTGATCCTCTGCTCAGGGTTTGCTCACAAAAATAATTTGAACATAAAAATCTAAAGGTTGGTTGTCCAGCCAATACTCTTATCTCCCACCCCTATTATATATAAACTGCACTTTAAATTTCATCTTTAACAATGATCACTTAATTAAATAACATACAAGTGTTTTAAGTTGTTCTGTTTTTCTTGAATTTGATGAAAAGGAGTGTAACAGTTGACAAGCACTTGAACTTAAAAGAGAACATATCTTTGATGTCAAGTGCATCTAAAGGATTCTCAAGTAAGAGCAATATGAAAATGGGCTCACCACCACTCAATCTATTCCCAACAGTTACCTGCTGGTCTAAGTGCCTCTGTACCATTATAAAAATCTGTCAAGCATTCAAAACCAATTACACACAGGATGTCAAATGCTGTCACGCCAGCTGTCCTTTCAGTCCACCACAGCTCTCACTGCCCATTTCCAGTTAAAAACACATTGAGCTACACTGTTGTTTTTCTCAGCAGTGATTCACTGCAGTATGCTAATTTGACTTCTACGTACCTTAATATCTTCACATACGGAAATGAATGTTTATACATAATAACAGTATTCTAAAAATTTGCATAATTACAAGTATAATGAAGAATTAAAAACTATTTCAGGACATATCAACATCAACCTACAATTTTAAGGGGAAACCATTAAGTACTTAAGTTGTTCATGTGTGTTGCCTTTTTTTGTGATTGTATGTGACATTAAAACAGGAAGGGAGGTTTTCAAATATTTCTCCTGCTGTCTCTTCTACATGGCACATGGAGTTTCATGCATTCATTTAAAATGTCATACAGTAGGAATGCATAGTACAATTATTTAAAAATGTGACTCCAACAAGAATGGTTCCACTAGACTACACGGGCAGCCTTCCTGATCTTATTTGGAGTCACATACTAGTCCCATTGCTAAAAACTGTTTCAATATCCAGAAATTTAGAGGAACAAGATGCTCATCCACATATTGAAAACTATTTGATGTGAATTTAATGAATAATTTGAGTAACAGTGAACTAAACAACAAAATATCCACTACTAAGCCTTACCATCTTACTTTATGATAACTAATTTTCATTTTACTATTATTTGTTGAGACAATTTTTTTCCCCTTTTCCATATGAATTTTGGCATTATCTTTACTGGAGGAAGTTCTATTTGTGTCATAATGATTTAAGTCTTCCTGCAAAGAAAGGTCTTGTTCCAGGCAAAGCTTTTGAATGATTTTCAAAATTCATAGAAGGTGGTGCTATGACCTTTAATTGAAACCAAAACTGTAATAGAAACATTTTGTTTTCCTACAATGTTTTTTAGTAAAGAAGTTTTAGAAATCTTTTGAAACTTTTGGAGGAAAAAAAAAAAAAGGGGAAGAAAAATCAAGGCTTCTGAACTGAAAGCATCTGTTCTGACAAAAAAAAATACTCAAAATGCTTCATTTTCAGTCCAGTATGAAAAATAATCAAATCAAAACTGTTGTGTGGAAGAGCTGACATACCCCAAAAAGCTGAAAGAAGTTTGCTGATAGTGTTAGGGACACTTTTCAATAAAAGCTCCAGAGGAATTAAACATGAGTTATTTGTCAAAAGCATTTGTAAACATACTTATTGTCCAACTCTGCCTTCACTGGAGACAACAGCAAAATATCCCTTTTGAAACATGGTGCTAAGGGAGTGAACAGCAAAGCACATCTATTGCAAAGGTACATCTAGTGACAACTGTATTTTTCTAGTATTTATCCAGTTTACACTTGCTTTTTCAAAACTTCTATAAAATAACACTTAAAATATTTTTTAAAACCTCTGTCTTCCCACATAGCTGCTTTTGCTGTTCCTGCTAAAATTCAGTGTCTTGCCAGTAGCCACATGTAGCTCTGAAATAGAGGTTAAGTCAGATAACACAGTAAAACAAACAATATTGGGATTTTGGAAGAGTGTGGCTCCACATGAGCTAATGAGCAGTATGATGACATTCTGTCTCTGATACACACATTATTACAGCTAAGGAAAGCTATAAATATATTTTACTCTTGTTTCAAACAGAGAGACAGTGTGCTAATTGATTTTTTTTTTTACCACTATTATTTGTCTGCACATGGAATAATCTTTTCTTCCTGAATACACCTAACTACCAATAAAACTGAAAGATGAGGGCACTCCTCCAAAAGATGAGTAGTTTTTTCACATATACCCATTTCAAGTAAATTCTAAAACTTAATGTCAATAATTAAATAAGGTTGAAAGTATGCTCTCTAGAATAGTGTAATCCATGTCATGCAATATTATTACTTATAATTTCAAACAAAAAAGGAAAATAAATTCTCAATTTTTCTTGACATTTAGTTACTTTTTACAGTCTTCTCAAAACTGTTTTAATCCTCCCATGAGCTGACTATACATGCGATCTTTCTTATAAAGCCTTCCAATACCTATTTAGCTAGTCACATCTTTACCTGTCTCCATTAGGCCTTTGCGCATTATCTCTCCAAAGCAAAAACTGTCTTTCTAAATAGAATCCAAGATTTCATGCTTCACTCCTCAATAAAGTTCTTAAGTGCTATAAAACAGGGAAGTGTAACAAAATGGAAGTGTTTGTTATACGTACTACTACTATTAAGAATAGCTTAAGAGTGATAACAACAGCAGATGATTCCTATAAATATATTTTAACATATGAAACAGTGTAATTCACTTTCTATTCAAAATATTTGGACATTACTGTAATAAATCAGTTGACTCTAAAATGAACATATATCAGTTTCCAAGGTTACAGAAGTCTACAGTCCTGAACAGGTTTTGTGTTCATTTAAAAATACTGAAAATTTTACACTAGTGATTCAGAACAACAGTACTAACGTGATGATAGCCTAATACATAGACCTGTCCATGCAGTATATATTAAATAATTTGTAAGAGACAAAGAAGGATGAAATAGTCTTGCTGGACATCATCCTCAGATTGTAAACAGACACTGGCCTGAATAAATTACTGGATGCAGTACTGTTTATGTGACCATCCATTAGAAACTTGACACTGGAAAGCTGTAATGTTAATCCATCTGAAAAGAGAATTATCTTGATAGCTTTGGAATGTTTATTCATGCTGGGAAGTCACTCCCTATAACACCCATCTGAAGCATGTACTATGGGACCAATAACAGCAAACAACAAAAAAGAATAAATGTGTTCTTAAAGATGTCCCTTCAGTGACCTCACCAAGAAACTTAGAAAATGTCATCATCTATCAGAATCACAATCACAACATAAACCAATGTCCCTGAAAAAGGTCAGAAATCAAAATGAAATACAAAAAAAAAAAAACCACCTTACAAAGTGCAACAGAAAGAGCAGAAATACCTGTATCTTATGTATCCTTGACTGGTATGTATGCATAGAAGCCCTTGAATAAAGGGACAGAGAAATGCCAACTATTGTTTTCACAGTCCATTTAAAGAGGAGGAACTTGGTTAATTAACAGCATCACAAAATTCATAGCCAAAGTTATTTGAAAACTTTCTTCAAAAACTTTGTTTTTGAAAGATAATGTTTGAAAGGACAGAATCTGAGCTTGTATAAAGTCAGCATTTTCCCATATGTTTTGAAGAATTAGTCCTACTTACACTGCTTAAATATTTAGCTTTCTCTCTTTCCAGACATCTTAGCAGTTGATACCCATACTGCTATACTGAAGCCACACTAGAACATGAAGCTCCAGCAAAAAGTAGCAAAAATTTTCATTTATGTAGAAAAGCCATTTTTTCTGGTGCATTTGACACATAATAAATGGGTATAAGTCTAGTCAAAAAAATAATAGTCAATGCTGGAAATATCCTGATTTACAGTAATATTGTTACACTACCAATCAGTACAGCCCAGAGACTTACAGCGGAGGGAAAAATCTTCTTAGTGTAGCCACAATGAGGTATATCACTTTCCTACTACGGATGAATCCGAAACTCTTCAAACATTATACACCTGCCTTCTCCAACCTAGACCCCAGACCATGCAGCCATGGACTGAGAACAGAATACAAGCATTGAACACAGCTTTGTAACAGTAGGCATTCCCCCTCTCTCTTGCTTAGGGTATCAACTATGGGCACATCTCCCAAAAGCTCTGCTAAGTTGACAAGGCACTGTAGCAAACCAAAGCAAAGGTTTGACAACTGTGTATAGTCCCTTGTAGACTTCCTGTTCCATTTTTGATGTATGTCCTCATCTTTTTTTTCCTCTCTGAAGCTGTGAATATTTCAAAGTGAAAACTGGACAGCGAGCTGGATGACTCAGGTCTTGTTCCCACTCTCATCTACTACCAACTCTTTGACCAAGGTAATAAATAGGTCCCCATATTAAAAAAAACATCTTCAATCAGCTTAGCACAGTAGCTACTCTTTTTTAATAACAAAGGAATTAGAAGCAAAGTTTAAGAGCAGCTTATTTTAAGAGACTGAAGTTTACTCAGGAGGTAAGGAAGAGGTATGAGCTAAAGACCACCTACAAGAAGCTGAAAATTTCTTCTACTCAGGAAACATAACTTCGTAAGAAAGCTTGAGCTCTGAGAATCCAGAATTTGTGGTGTACTACCATATAAAGATGTGTGATTCTTTTCTAGGCAGAAAGCAAAGAAAGCTCATTTTAAAAACATTTCAACAAGCCTGTAATGAAAAGAAAAAGCAGGACTTTTAGCGGTTACCCTAAACTCACTAGACAGTGCATCTGCTTATGGAGGATAAACACCAAGTTTTGTAAAGCAAGTATCACATGTGGAAACTTCTTCAAACAATCCTGCATTGAAATCAGGAAAACACCTGGTCTTTTGAACCCAACTGTGTGACAAGTTTTACAACGGTGAAAATACTACATCAGTGACAGCTAAGTATGGTAGGCAAGAATTCAGAGTAGCAAGATATTCTTCTCTTCCTACCCGACAGGACTGTGTGGAAAGAGATACACCTCTACACACAAGCCAATGGGAACCTGAAAGGTTAGATGCAGTATATGATCACACAGTTCATTCACCTCCTATGTTGTATTGGGCTGCACCTAAGAGCCCATCCTGTGAGCTAGAAACCCCATGTGAGATTGTGGGGCTGTCATTGTACAGATGCAACGAAAAAAGATCCAGTTCATCACGCTAAGGAAAACAAATCAGTTAAAATACCTAGTGCTTTACCAAGAACACGCAATAATGGTTGAAAACCAAATCTTAGGAGTGCTTTCATGATTAAGATGGTAACAATGAGTTTTTAATGGTGAGTGACTTTTATTTAATAGCTGACAGGAAAAACAGTTAACTGAGTTAGACCTAAACCCCTGCTTAAAGAAAAAAAATAAAAATTTTCCTATAGTCCTCAAACTGTTGTGCCTTTTCACGTACTTTTCAAGTCTTAGTCAAGTCTACACCATTTTTATCACTGGCTACCAGTGATCTCAAACACAAAGCAGCAGCATAAAGGAGAAGAACTGAGATCCAATTAGAGGACCAAATTCAAAATCGTCAAGACATCCAGTAAATACAACTACAGTGGCTGGAACCACACAGACAGAGGTTTTATTTCACATCGTGTTTTTTTTAAATAGGCTTCATCAGCATATCTGCATGAGAGCTAACTCTACCTTAATCAAACTAAACAAAGTTGTTATGACAGCAAACAAATGCAGTTGGGGAAGACCAGAAATTCTTTGTTTAGTTGACCCATATATAGCACTGCTCAACCTAGTGTTAGATAATATTTTTAAGACTTAGAGACAGACTAATAATTTCCTATTTTGTTTATGAAAACAGAGTCTCACAAACCAGTTCTATTTGGCAGCACTTCATACTAAAACACTTTGAAACCAGTGATTTCAAGACTGGTTCATTCAGACCAGGAGAATTTACATCATCTCCCATTGGAGAATTAATACATTGATAGATTTGGCTGCATGGTCAAAGGAGGTCTAATTGCCATATGATCTTCTTATAATAATATTATTCTTCCTCATCTCCTTTTCAGCTAGTCATAAGGATGGGCAGGGACTAGTTTGTGAGCTTGATTCACAAGAGGGATAAGGGGAAGCCAGGAGACTGAGCCTGGGCTTGCTGAGAGAAGCACATAAAGAGCAACGGTATGGGTAAGAGGAATTTTATGTCCTTTTTTTTGCTGTTAGGCAGAGAAGTAGCAGCTTCTTGATAACCTTGTTGTGCATTTGAATGAGTGATGCAAGAAAGCCATTTAACTTTGGAAGTGAGAGGAAAGTCACAAATGAGTGTCAGCTAAATTACAATTTGGCTGCCATTGCTGAGGCAGCAACTGATGCCTGATACTTGCAGGACACCTTATGCAGAAAACTCCATTGCAACCTTACAAAAATGGTGAAAGACGTGAGAACACAACATACATGGGTGAGCTGCTCTGTTTTCTTAGCACTTATTTATATGAAGAAGGTTACATTTGGTTGAAAAGCTTTACAGATTGGACTGGAGAGCACCTAGAGTGGCCTGTGGCACAGAGCAGCACAGGAGAGATGTGGCCCCAGGTCCTGCAGCTTTGGGAAGCACATTCCCACATGTATTGGCAGCAGTAGCCAGATGTGAAGGGCTAGTCCTCTGAAAGACACTGCAGGACAGACTGATGGACCTGCTGGCTCAACAGCTCATTCTGTAGCAGTGAAGTGCACTAAGTAGGAAGAATTAAGCTTTTTCTGAAAAAAGGTATGCATTTTCAAGTAGGTACAGAACTGGTTGTCTCTCTGTCTTACACAGCATGAGCACTGGCTATGCATGAAACAGCATAAGGAAGTAACTAGAAGTATTTATTAATTTAGTTAACATTTAGTGCAGCTGTGTTGCGCTGTTTAATTCTGTTTTAATTTTTGGTATCTTCCTTTTACATCATGATTGAGTCAACATGCTAAAGGGTGCTTCTAGGAGGAAGTAAGTATTTTGTTCCCTATGTCCTTAGGGAAATGGCCAAAAAAACCCATAATTAGACTATGGTAAGACATTTAACTGAGAGATGATGATTATTATTTTGGAGGACATTATGAACAATTAACCAGCACAACACACCAGGCTGCAGAAAGGAGAGGTAGAATCTCCGTCATTTTAACATGTTCCTAAACACATACAGGCATTCATTGAAACAAAGGCACAGTTTTGAGGTTTATCCAATCCAACTCAACATCATAGAGCTAAAGAAATCTCATATATAAGGAGAAAAATGCATAAGACATATCACAAAGTAGTATATATTGAAATGCATAAAATGGCTTATTACCAGATCCAAGCTTGTTGAATAAATCTCAGAAAAATACATTTTTATTTTTCCTCTTCAATGATACTCCATCTACTGTGGAATAATATCTAGCTATCCACAGCTGGGTAATTTTATCATTGCAAATGGTCTTTATTTTTGACCTATACATCACTGGGTACTAAACTAAAAAGATTTTAAATTTAGCTTTTAGGCAATTGCAACATTTACAAGTTTGGCTTTTCTAAAGAATTTTCTTAATGCTATGAAAACTAAACTAAATGTTAATAGCCTGATAGACTGTACATGTATTCTTCAAAATTGCTGGTCTGTAGATTTCGTAACACTTAATATACTAAAGGGCTATGATGAGTAAGACTTCAATTGAAATGCATGTTTTGAAAAGACAGGGACTGTAAGTTATTAAGCCAGAAAACCTCTAGTCTGCTAATCCCTGTTACCATCTGTATTTATAGGTTTGTAACAGAATGGTGACCGATCCTCTTCCTTTGAGACTGTTTGCCAATTGTGTCAGTATTCAGTGCAGTGTAATATTATTCTCCAGGTAATGCAGCTTTGTTGCTTAGCAGCAGGCTCTGCTTATGTACCTGACAGTTCTTGGCTAATTTAGATACAAGGAAAAAAAACAAAAAAAACCCAAAACACACACAAAAAAAAAAAAAAAAAAAAAAAAAAAAAAGGAAAAAAAAACACCCAACAACCCACACCAAAAAAAAAACCCACAAAAAACACCCCACTACCAGTAAGAAGATTCTACCATTATTATCACTAAATACTGAAACAAGACTGGAAAAAAAGAGAGGAATACTTTCTGAGTTCTGACTTGAAATGAAGAAAATAATCTGACATTATTAAAGTTTGAAAAATTCACATTTTACACAAAACTCCCTTTAGCAACACACTGGTTCTCACAGAGTCAAAAACAAGTGGTGGTGTTAAGGCATTCAGTGGGAGGGAGATATCAATGCAAAGTTGAAGGAGCCAACATGCACTTTCTTTTTATCACCATCTATGGATAACAAAGTTCACACCCAATTGCATAATATTCTAGTACATTTGACATGGAGGCATAATGTACAAAATTCAGGTCTTCAATTACATATATAGGCTTAGTGGTACAAGCAACAGACTGGCTTGGACTATTAAGTTGTACTCACCTAATTTTGCCCAATTTTTTCAATGGGATCTGGGGCTGATTTATTTTATCTCAAAGAAATACAGTACTTAACAATTCATTACCCTCCACTTTTTGTCTACGTAAGCGATAGCCACTTCTGCAGAAGCATTTTCCTATATTGTTATGCGAGAGCCAAGCACCAACCCTACTGCTACTGTGATAAAGCTAGTATCATAAATCTCACACACTCATGTAAAACCTTAGAGTTAGGCTTCTCCTTAGATAAGATGTAATAAAACAGTTATATATTGGGGGAATGGTAGATTGAAAGGGAGATTACTTAAACTTGATGGTCTGCTACCATACATAAAAACTGACAATGAATTACAGTTAGATACAAAGCCAAACAAGCTTTAGTTAGCTGTTGGCATGTGTATGTTAGAAACCCCTTCCTTTGAGACATTTATGAATTATTTTTTAATGGGTGATCCAGTATTTCACCTCCTGCTGTTTGGGATCCTTGCTATGCACCCCAATACACTGTCAGAGACAAACATTTGGTTGAGCAGGAGACAAAGCGGGAATAGAGGTGGGAAACCAGAAATTCTCCAAGAAAACTAATAGGAATACCACAGACCCTTTCTGACTTTTAATCACATCATGTGTTTGATGTTTCTCAATGCTACTGAATGCAGAAAAAACAAGAAGGGTCACCACCAAAACTGCAACACAGTAACCTCCTGAGAGCAGCAGGACTGTTCCCCTAAGACTCCTTACCATAAATCAGAGACAATAATCTACCAGCCTTCTCCTTTGATTTGGAAAAAGGTGACAAAAGGTCACATCACTAGCAAGTCAAACTATGTTTTAATGTTTTGAGGACATTTGAGTGCACAGAAATAAACACACTGGCTAAGTAAACATATTGCTATGAATGGTAAAAGCAGGAGGACAGAATCTGTATTGAAAAGTGTTAGGCAGGTTGGTCATGTACTTTAAATTAAAAGAAGGAAGTGTTTGAGTTATCTTCAGTAGTCACACCAAATCCTTAACTAGGCCAGATTCTTGAGGTGAAATAGCTACTTATTTAAATTTAATAGGGAGGGGTGGGAAAAAGGTATTGTGCATTTTAATTAGTTTATTACAAACAAATTTACAGACTGCAAGCAAAACTGTTTGACCCTGTCGGAAACTGAACAAACACATACCAGGATCAGTCTGGCCTTGCAGTTTTACAGTCTAAATAGGAAAAAAACAAAACAAAACAAAACAGGAAGGAAGAGCAGAACATAAGTTGTTAAATTAACTATCCTGAAGCCACAATACACAGCACTTAGGGAATCATCTGGTGAAATCCTCTCTCCTGATCTCGACCTTCATATATAT
>NW_010321418.1:0-988 GCF_000700745.2 Antrostomus carolinensis
TGGGGATATGGAGACACAGAGACATGGGGACACCATAGGGACCTGGGGACACAGGGACATGGGGATATGGTGACACCATGGGGACATGGGGACACCATGGAGATATGGGGACAGGGGGACACAGAGATGTGGGGACACTAAGACACTGTAGAGATAGGGGGACATGGGGACACCAGGACACCATGGAGATGGACATGGGGACACGGGGACGTGGGGACACAGGGACATGGGGACACCAGGGCATGGGGACACTGTGGGGATATGGGGACACCATGGAGATGGACATGGGGACACAGGGACATGGGGACAGGGGGACACCAAGACACCATGGAGATATGGGGACATGGGGACAAGGGACACAGGGATGTGGGGACACCGTGGGTTTATGGGGACACCATGGAGATATGGGGACAGGGGGACAAGAGGACATGGGGACACCAGGACACCATGGGGACATAGGGACGTGGGGACACCAGGGTGTGGGGACACTGTGGGGACATGGGGACACCATGGAGATGTTGGGACGTGGGGATATGGAGACACAGAGACATGGGGACACCATAGGGACCTGGGGACACAGGGACATGGGGATATGGTGACACCATGGGGACATGGGGACACCATGGAGATATGGGGACAGGGGGACACAGAGATGTGGGGACACTAAGACACTGTAGAGATAGGGGGACATGGGGACACCAGGACACCATGGAGATGGACATGGGGACACGGGGACGTGGGGACACAGGGACATGGGGACACCAGGGCATGGGGACACTGTGGGCACATGGGGACACCATGGAGATGTTGGGACAGTGGGACATGGGGACACAGAGACATGGGGACACCAAGACACCATGGAGATAGGGGGACACGGGGACATGGGGACACCAGGAGATACCATGGAGCTATGGGGACATGGGGACATAGGGACACAGGGACATGGGGACACCGTGGGGACACAGGGACACCATGGAGATATGGGGAC
>NW_010321419.1:0-16538 GCF_000700745.2 Antrostomus carolinensis
CCCTTGCCCGTGAAGACTGAGGCAAAAAAATAGATAGGCAACAGTCCTCCCCTTGGATGTGGATGACTACACCTATCAGGTTTTAGGTCTAAACTGTGAAAGAAATTACCATTTCACACTTTTTTCTCCTCATTTCAGGACATCTTCATCTTCTTTTTGCATTTCCCATACTTCCCCCAAAGCAGCAGGAACATACATCTTAACAAAATGCAAACACTTATTCAAAACTTCGCTTTTCCTCATTCTTCTTTTTACATCTCCTCAAAAAGCTGGTCTGAACTCCATATCTACTCAGACTGTCCTCAGCACCTTGTATGGTTAGCTGAATGATCTCAAAAAGTGGTGAGAGTAGGAATTCACATGTACTGCAAGCATTCAGCCTAAGAACCATCATGAGCCAAGTCATATTCTCTTTCCTCCTCTGGGCTTCCTCATTTCTGTCCAGCCTAGGCATCCTCATCTCTTCTGTTTAAGAAGGATTCAACAGTCTGCTTGGCTGTTCTCAGAAACCTTCCTGTAGAAATTCTAAAGAAAATAAAAAGTGTTGGCCAGAAATTATACAATTTTTGTGGGCCAAAATCTTGAGAATCAGATTTTCTTTTCTGGGGAACCGAAGCAAACTATTATCTGATTTGGTTCCCCAGAAATCCGTCAAGAAAGACCCAATAAATAATTCTGCTTAGAAACACTGTTGCTCTGTTCTCAAGATGATTCACTGTTAGCACAGAAGTGGCTTACTGAAGTCCTTTAATCTGAACAATGTTTATCTTCTGCCTTCCTCCAAAATAAAAAACAAAGCTCATGCAATAATACTGATCATATCAGGTGCCTTGAAAATAAACTCCACGATGAGCTGTGCTCCAGCTGGTGCCGATACCATGATTTTGATGAGTAGCTGTTTTCAGTAATCCATGCCTAGGCATCAAAATAAGTTTCAGACATTACATGGGAAATAAGGTTATCACCAAACAACTGCAAAAATACATGGACATTTTATCGAGTTTGATGCTTATAGATTAGAACTTCCTAAGTGTCTGTTAAAGCATCAGGGACAAGGATCTCAAGAGGGAATTACAGAGACAGAAACCCCCACGTCAATGGCAATCCCAGTGTAAGTCATGGAATACAGAGCTGCCCTGAAGAGATCACCTCAGCTTCTCCACCTGCCACAAGGCAGGCAGGGTCCATGAAAAACAAGAGTAAATCAGATACCTTACAAAAATTGGAAGCTGCCAGACAAGGTAGTTACAATTGGTAAGCACACATAGTCACAATCTCAGGACTTAATGGGGGTTGAATACTATGACCCTGAAGAGGTAGTTACTAGACATACTGTGCACGTACCAGGTGCCATACAGAAAGAAAGGCTCAGGTGAGCTGTGGCTCCAGTGGTCCTTAGCACTGCAGCAATCAGAAAATGAAAACATTTTGAAGTTTCCAGCTGCACTTGGAAGATATCTTTGATTTATCAGTGTGATACACAGATGTTCCTCAAATCCAAAACATACACAATAGCTTAATTATAATGTCACAATAAAATATATAATGTCACCATAAAATATTCTTCAAATGTATCTACTGCTTAGAGATACACACACACACATATGCTTTAAATATCTGGAAGTAAAGACAAAATAGCTGAAAGCAACAAGATAGAACCAGATATACTTCAAAAGATAATTTCCAAAGAGGCACTTGTAGGCCATAGGAACAGCAGTCATAGGAATTTATGTAGCAGTTGCTGATTTTATTCATTTCTAGTTAAGTTGATATCACAGGAATAAAACTGTTTTTAAAGGAGAAGAAAAAAAATTTTGAAATCAGAGTCCAAACAAAAATTCTGAGTTCAAAAAAGACAACCTGATTTGTTTTTCTATTGCTAGAATACCTCCCTCATTCACACTTCTAACTCTCAATGCAACCACCTTTCTCACTCCTGCCATTTGGGAACACCCTGCAGTAGGTGATGCAGGTGCTCAGGGCACACAAACCAAGCCTGAGGGGAGGAGACACCCCCAGTGAGGCAGAAATGAGATCCAAGCCAATCCCCTCTGTAGGACAAGAGGCCCAAGCAAGCTCTTCAGCTCGCTTGCCCATGTTTGACACTTACATGGAAAAGGGGAATCAGATCACACACATTTGGGCTGGAGCCAGCATACAGAGCTCTTTTCCTTCACACATTTGAGGTCTGTTGTCTTTTTCCCCTTATCTCTAGAAGAACTCTGTTCCAGAATCTTATCTCCTGACTTGATTGATATTTAAAAGGAAACTTTCCTGAATTATCACAACTGTGCATTTGACAGAATATAGCCACTTAGGTCACACACTTACTTATACAGGCAAGCGCCTGATTTGCCACTAATCACTTTGTACTATGTGCTATTCAAAAGCTTAGCTGAGACTCTTCCCATCCTAGAAAGCTTTGAACCCAAAGATCAAACCCTAAAGATAGCACAGGCTTAGTTACAGTCCTGAGACTCAGGAACTTGGAAATGGGCTTTACCCCAGGAGCTATGCTTAAGCACTTGTATACATGCGAGTGCAATTATGTACAGATGCAGGCAGATTGTACTCACCAGTTTTATCGCTGAAGGAGTGATTATAATCCATGAGCACACGCACACACACACTCTGTGATTGAGACCCTGGCTTGGGCAGTGCTTCCACACATCTACTCACTCCCACACAGCCTGAACTTGCTGTTATTCAGAAAAAACAGCCACATTCCATCTAGAATTAGAATTTAGCATTGGCCTAAAGGAAGTTGCTGATGCAAATGAAATACTGGGGACAGGGGGAAGGCAAAAGGAGAACATTTCAGCTTAGGGTGCTGCATTATCATGCACCCCTTTATTTAGCACACAGGGCTGCTCCTTAGTTGTAAGGTCACCTGCAACATCCCAGGTCCTCACATCATCCTAGCTGACTTTATTAGCTGCTGGAGTTCCCATACCAACAGCTACCATCCACCAGAGACCTCAGTACCCTTTCCCTTCAGAAAGTTCCGAGTATCTTACGGCAGTTATTACACAGCACCCTTCCTCGAGGCTGCCAGCCCTTTTCTTCTCAAAGACCTGTTCCCCCATGGTTATTAACTTGAGCTTTTTCTTTTGAGTATAAACAAGAAAATGTTTTGCTTCTTACAACAGCAGCTTTAGGAAGGTGGAAGATTAACAAGCTGTTGCCTGGTGCAGAGCATGGACCAGCGCCATAGTTTGGGGTACAGAGTGCAAGGTGGGAAACCATCAGAAAGCAGAATTTCCAGTATTTCATTTCTGCCTGGTGGTACCAATAAAGGTCCTTTTTCGAGAGGTAGACATGGTTTTGGCCTTGTAATCCACCTAGAGGTGAGCACAGGCTGATTCTTGCAGCACAGCTGAAAGAATAAGCTGGTCTAGTACCATCTATTGTATACGTTAACTGAGCGTGCGTTTTTTCATGTCTGCACATATAGGATTCGATCCTCACAGATTGGACAGAGCTGCGATTCAGTCACTGCCGTCTAGCAAAGGAGACTTCTGTGCAAGACAGACCAGATTTATCTCATCAGAATTCATCCCACAGACATTTCCTACTGTTAGCTACAAAACTCTTTAGTAAGATACAGGATGAAATTTGGACTCCTACCTGCAGTTCTTCAGGTCTTGAAATATAATTTTAAATGAGGAAAAAAAATATAAGATCAGGCAAACACCTTTTCTTGTCCAACACAGTATCACTTACCAATGGCACGTGGATATAACCTGTAATAAACATCAGTACACTACACCACTAAAAACTTCTGGCAAGCTCTTATTAGGGCTTGTCTCAATGTAGGCAAAAGCAGCAAACAAGTCTTGCAGAGAGGGTGAGGAGTCTGTATGAGCTACTGTTTCACCACTTTCTGATTCTTTGCATGACCCTTTCACTGGCATGACTACTATAGGTGGAAAGTGAAATTCTTAACCAGTAAAAACAGAATCAGACACATGCCCTTGATAAATATTGCTTTATTAAATTACTTTTATACTCCTACAAAGAAATTTTCTGATTTCCGTTACAGAATTAAATGAAGAAAATTCATTGCTGTCTCTGCAGTTCTCTAAATTTAGATACAAAAAGGTTGTATAAAGACCAGCCTATTCAAGTTACATAAAAAAGGCAGAGAATAGACAAGTTCCCTCAGGAATCTTGAGGCTCAGAAATATAAAGTCCTATAATACAATGAAATTAAGAATTCAGCAATGTGTTGAACAATTGTAAACTGTAACTGCACTAGTGGACCACATTATTCAGCAGTTTCCTTAAAGGTATGAACTGTGAACTGAACAAAAAGCGTAGCTGACGCAGCAGACCTCATTTAGTTGTCCTCCCTTTCACTCCCTCCAAGTTGTGAGATCAGCACCCAGCATTTAAATGATAGGAAGGAAACTTGCCTCCATAAATATCAGAAATTTCTCCGTAACTCCATTCTCCATTTCATAACTATTTATATAAAGTAACTAGCTGTTACAAATCAGTTTCAAGTAAAACAGGTGGCTGAGGCAAAAATAATCAAAATCAGATCATATATAATTTTACTGTAAATACAGTAATTTGAAAGATAAACACATAACCATAGCACTGACAGGATATCAATGCTGCTGTATTATAGATGTGATGTGTCAGTAGAAAATTAGGATGTCTATTATCAAAATTGAGGACATTCATTCCAGTCTCTGGTAATCTAATCTTAGTGCAAAACAGATGCTAAGACATATTTAGCAATATAGGTGATACATTTAAGGCCAAAAATTTGTTCAGTCATCACTATCGCTTCCAGATTCACTCAGCTGCAAATCATTTCCTAGAAGAAAGAGAGTCATCGTATTAGTCATTTTCAAGGAAATATTTTTCTTCTCTCAAGATATTCCCTTTCCCAACTAAAGGCTTACAAAAACTAATCACCAAACAGGTCAGGGGGGTTGGACTAGATGATCTTTAAAGGTCCCTTCTAGCTCAAACTATTCTAGGATAAGAGAATAACCAGGTATAGAACCCAACTCCCCCGTGACAGAGCCTTAGAGAGATCGCTTTTCTACAATTTTAAAATCTTGGCAGGGAGCCACTAGCTTATTAGCCACAAATGCATTTATTTAATATCACCAGATCACAAAAGACAACACCTAGCTATCTCTGCCACCCACATTTTAATGCTTCATAAGTGAGAAAACTGCTGGTGAAGGCAGTTCTGTGGAAAAATGAGTTGGTTTTTTTTTTTTGAAACACATATGAATGCTACTCGGCTGTGCTTGAAAACAAAGTGGTGTCTCAATCAAGAAGAGCAGCTCTTTGATGTACCATTTAAAGATGTATCAGCGACCTACTATTTCAAACAGGTTTTGGAACAAGTGAACAAACAAAACATCAAAAGAGATTTTACGCAGCGCTTTAATTTGGTGGCTGTGTGCATTTCAAAATGGGGAAGTAAGAAGAAAGCCTACACTGTGCTTGCAGTGGATGTCCAGAAGCTGAGGGGGTGGGAGGGAGGGAAGGAATCTTTCCAGGATGACAGATAACTAACAAAAAATACAGCAGCATGCTATACAGAGTCCACATTGCACCTAGCAACTTCACATGCATTTTTAAGATTTTTTTTCCCAAGCAGTGTGCTTTTATTACGCCCCCCTTGCCAAACAGCCATTACAAGAGGGAGGGGAAAAAAAAAAAACCCCAAAAACATCTGGGGTTGTGCAGAAACAGCCTAAAAAGCAAAGAAAAATCACCCAAACTGAGTAGGGACACTATTTTCACATACAGTATTTTCACATGCCCTTTCCTCAGCTGCAGCACCTGTCACAGATCGCTTTTGCAGGTGGGTAAAAAAGTAACCTCAAGAGGGTAAATCCAACAAGAGCCTCAGATTGGATCTTTTGTTATCAGGCATGTAATTTCTGCCAGAACACTGAAGTCTTTAACATGGCTGCATTTAGCCTTCCTTTGTTTTCCACCATGTCATCACTAAATCTTAGAAAGTGGTACATGATTCTCTGCAACAAAGCAGAAAACACTTTACAGAAGACAAAAAAAAGTGGAGATGGCCATTTCCATCGATCTTTGAAGTACGACTTCAGACAATTTTTTTTCTAATCTTCTATATACAGACATCATTTACAGCTCTATTATTTTAATATAAATTTTAAAAGCAATTTTGATAGAACAAAATCAAGTCATTTGTCAATAATTATTCAAGACAATATATTATCCTAAGAAATAATATTTTAAGGCAGAGAATGGCATTTGTAAAATAAACTCATGCATTTATCACTCAAAGGAAAACTTACAGCAAATTCTTATTAATCCCAGCCCTGTTATGCACTACCTGCTTTAGGAGAGAACTGTGAATATGAACAAGAAGATAACCTCCCAAATAGTGGTTCTGCAGCCTTCAAAAGTTATTTCAACATAGTTAATAGAAATTACACAAACCCTAAAACACCAGCCAAAAATACCAATGCTTGTGAAAACCAGCAGATGGGAAAAGCAAGAACTCCAAGTTCCAGAGTCAGAAATAATGAGTTAGGATTTACTTCAGGGAAAACTTTCTGCCTGGTTTTTAGAACCCTATGTCCAAAAACACAGCATCAGAGAGATGGCAAAGTAACACAGACTAGAGATGGCAGTTTTCAGATGGGTTTGGTGCAAGAATGGAAAGTTCATTTAACCAGAACCCTGAAGAAACATCTGGGCTCTGTGGTACCTGTGAGGCAGAAATAAAGCGGGGAAAACTGTTGAATTCTGTTTTCGCAGTGACAATTGCTTATTAGCAATATTAATTGGGGAAATAGATTGCACTGCAAATTATGACATTTCCTAAACCTTTAAGTTAATGACTAGAATACATTCAATTAAATTCTTTCAAGTTATAGGAAACAGGGAAACTGATAGGAGTGACTCATGTTTCACAGATCTCAGTGGTCACACCAACACGAAACTAAGACAAGGGAAGTATTATTTCACGACAAGATGCTTGTACCAGCACCAGGTATCAAAAGAAGTGAAGTTGTGCTGAGTACATAACACAAGGCCTCAGAATAGCCAATTTATGCTGGTTTTTCTTTGGAAAATTACTTTATTTAACGTAACTCTTATTAAAACAAAAAGTAGATATAAAGCAATATATGACCAAATATTTCTGAAGAACAGGTTGATTAGTGCCACCATTTACAAACTGTGTTGTAAGGTAAGTTGTGAGCTTGTGTAATCAGCTTCTGAAGGCAGAAAGGAGAAGCAGCAGTTTTCAGGGCGTGAGGGGCAGTCTTGAGCCCTGGATTTCTGAAGAGGTGGATTATGTATATCTGACAGAAGCATTTGGTTACCATGCTCTAGACACCACCTCCTGTGTTTTCCAAGTTCCACAAAACCTCAGCTGTATGATTTCTACATGGAAGATGAAACTCTGCTCTCTAACCCTTCCCCCAGCTCTCTGCCTGCACACAGGAAGCCAAAGGAGAACTTCACTAATTACCCGGTACGGCCCTGATTCTACAGAGGTGTGCAAAACCAGTCACGCACATGAGCGGTCAAACCTCAAAACAGGATCAGACAAGCAAACAGCTTGTGCTGACATTTGTTGATTCAATATTTTATTTTCGTGAAACATTATTTGAGATGGAAGAAATGACTGTACAGGACCCTGACTGAGAACTCTTGCCCTTCAAGTTAGAACCATGTGCTATCCATTTAGTCTCTCCAGGTTTCACTCTCCTGCCAAATTCCCTCAGCAAGCGAGCTAGAGAAACACATTCTCCTTGGAAGTAACTTGTTTTGATCTTTGTCTAGTTGAACTGTGTTTCAACTGTTAACTGTACTGGAAGTTGGGGACAGAATCATTTTAAGCAGTAAGTAGATCCATAACCATAACAGAAGTACATGGGATTAAGCCAAAGATCTAGGCAAGCTCAGACAGTCAAGCCAAAGGCTCGATGCTACAGAGAGAGACTCTACCTGTCACTGTGGTTCTTGAGCACCAACAAGCCACCAGCTTCACCTGTAGCAGTTTTGATGTTGTCCTGTTTTAAGCAGCATTTTCTCACTATGACTGTTGGAACCGGTGGACTTGGCCACCTGTACTTGTAAGTGTATTTCTCAGTGGAAGCTTTGCCAGCTGGGATTCTGTCACTGGGGACAGAGCCTAACCTCATTTTCATAACAGTTTTATTTAAAGCATGAAGGACGGGAAATCCCATATGTGAATAAGGGTTGAAATAAGTGGCACACTCTAAAGATACATGAATTATAAACATGAAGACATTGTTCTCTACAGTGACAGCAAAATGAAAGCAGCATTTAGTCCTTTGCACACAAAGTCACAGGACTTTTCTGTCTGATCTTACCTGTTAATACAGCACATAATTAAATATCTGTGCTGGTTATTTAAGTATTTAAATACTAGCTACAAAAAGCCCCCACCTGTTCACGTTATCCATTAAGTACTGGAATAAAAGTAGATCTGCCAGAGTAAAAGATTTCAGTATAGCAAGTTTACATATAAATGATAAACCTTAAAAAAATCTTAGGCTGCAAACCAGGGTTGATGGGAATCTCTTCAAACTGGGAGCCTGCAGCTAAGCACCTAATTAAAAATGTAATAACTTCTGAAGAGTCACCATAGCTGAATACTCACTTCTATGTCTGAATACTCCTGATATTTTGGTAGCAAACTTAAGATTCTCTACCTAGTGGGGGTTTTTTTTCTGTCCAAACTCTCCTTTTTTGAATACCCTGAGCATTTAACTCTAGGCTGTGCAGCAACCACTTCTTGAAAACAGCTACTCTTCAAATTACATTTTTAGTTGCCTGAATGGGTGGAATAAGATAGTATCACCTGAAAGGAAATCGCCTCCTTCCTCACATGCAAAGGACAGTTTTGCCATGCCGTCCAGTGGAACAGTGCCACGAACAATAGTAACTGAAGTAACTAAGAATATACCAGGTCTTCTGTAATTCAGAATATTGCCAGTATAGTCTCTCCCCCATAGTTCTGTCCAAGAAATTATAAGCATATGTTTTGGGAGTGCCCTGTTAGATCAAGTATTTTCAAGACAAAATTACTGTTCTCCAGTCCCAATGTATATAACTGGGAGGAAGCCAAAAGAGCTTAGGAAATATTTTCAACTGGATCAGCTTTAATTTAGTATCTCTGGGGACCAAGAAACTTCTACCCCAGCATCTAATTCAGACTGCTGCTGAACAATCAAACCCTACCATCACCTCCCACAGTTTTAATTATAACAGAGACATACTTAAAAACAATATGGTTTCCTTTCAGAATCTTGATGTCTGGAATTGTGCACTAAGAAAAGAACAGCCTTTGTACTTACGTAGTGTATTCATCATATGACCACTGCCCTCCTGGGATCTGTTATGACTGGCATCTTTGTCAGGGACAGCCTGTTGTGGTGTGGCAGACGCAGCAGGCTGCGGCTGCAAATACGGCATTGACATGGGAAGAGAGGGCTTCATTTCCTCGTCTTCAGAATCACTAGAGCTATTTTCACTACTTGATGAAGAGGATGAAGAACTTTTAGAGTCAGATGAACTGTCAGAGCTACTCAGCTGGTCCATGATACTGGCTTCTGCTTTTAGCTCTGCAAAAAAATATGATTTGTTTCTCAGTTAACATTCACGATAATTGAAATATAAGGAGGAGGAGGAAAAAAAAAATAAAGAAGAAAAATCAACATCAGAGGTCAGGTAAAAGCATTATAGCAACTAAAAAAAAAGCCCAAAACCAAACCAAATCCACCAAAACTCTCCAAAACAACGAAAAGGATTCAAGCAAGCATCCAGCCTGTCATGTGGTTTTCTCCTCTCGTAGCTTGGGCACTTTCTCCCTTTCAAATGAAGTGTTAGAGCAAATGTGCCTGTGAACCCAAATTCTAACCCCATATCCCACAGGGTAGTGCACCCCACATTTAACAGCTTTTCATTTCTGCAGCTAGCACCCCCAAAGATACCTTTCACTGACCAAAAACTTCAGTTACAATCACAGAGGTAAGTTAGCAGCAAGATGTCTGCAGCTGCACTCAAAATGCCTCCCAGCAGTTCATCGTTACAATCAATACACTTGTTCAGACTATGTGACATTTTGCTCAAAACCAGGTTAAGTGTGAGAATATCCAAAGGAATCATCTACAGATTACCATTAGGAAAACTTCACCAAATCCTTGTTCTCTTTATAGAAGTGAAGGGAAAAAAAACAAACAAACAACAAACCCCAAAACTAGAACAACATGAGGTAGACAAGAAATGCTGGAAATTAACAGATCAAACTGACTCAACCAACGCATTCTTGATGAAATAAATCACTTGACTACAGTAATATTTCAGAGAGTAAGGAAGCTAGATTGTGCTGCACAGTGTGCATTTTTTATATATGCTCGCCAAAGTCCAACATGCAGAGGAAGTCAAGTCTTGCAGGAAGGGTGCACATAATATTTGTGCAAAACAGGGGTGCTGCTGAAGCCAGAAGTCTGAAACAGACCACTGAACCATGGTGGATGGTGGTGGATTTTATATAGCAGCTCGGAGTTATCCAGAGTGCAGGAGTTCTTCATTATACAAGATTGTAACTACCCAGACGTTTGATAAGGTGGTCTTACAAGCACTTGGAATACTTCAGGAACAGCTTTAATATAGCAGAGATAAAAAGCAGGTAGGAGAGTGGCTCATCTCACTTCAGATTTACCCGATAAAGAAGAAAAGGTTGAAGATGAGTCACCAAGATGCAAGATGGCTCAGAGCTTAATCAAGAGAAGAAGGGAGAACAAAAAGAATAAGCTTGAGCACAAACTTCCATGAAGCCTTCCAATTCTGAGTTATCAAAGGCCACTCTGAAGGAAAGGTGCTTGTGGCGACCAGCCTTATCAAAGGCCAGTCTAAAGGAAAATAGTGTTCAGGAAAAATGGCACCTGAAATAGTGTGGCTTTGGGTACAAGGACAAACTAACCCAGTGCCAAGGAAGAACAGAAAGTACAGTCAAACAATACTGGCTGACTCAAACATAAAGGAAAGGAGGAAGGGGGGCAGCAACCTCCTGTTACTAAGGACACATGTATAAGAGAACAGCTTAAGGACAGAAAAGAAGCAGGATACAGCTAGCAGAATGATCAAGAAGTTATTTCAAAATTAATTCTAGAGAAGAAAGGCCAATGAAACAACTAATCTACTACACATCTGGAGCTGTAAACCAACGGAAAGATACCACTCAAGCCCTATGCATTTAGTTCTTTTTCCTCCCTGCTCTCACTAATGTCTAACAAGAGAAAAATCTTAAGTGAAAGGCTAATAGTTAATATTGAAAACAGAGGATTAAGATCTCTGCCTTGAATTCTGAAGTAATTGAATCTGACAGAATTTAAATTAAGTGTTTTCAAACAGTGAAGGAAGGGCTGTACGTATACTGGAGGAAAAAAAGTAGAGATCTTTCCCTCACCTGAGAAAACAAAGTCAGTAACAAGTTCAAGGTAGTGAACTTAAGCAGGAATAGTCAGTTACACAGCCACAGGATGTAGAAGGACTAAGTAGGAAACACTTCTGAAGAGTCTGTGAGTTAGTGAATCACTACACACAGTTCTACTGTACCAGGCTGCTACACAAATGACAAGCACTACACTGGGATCTGGTCCTACTTGGTCCTTGTGTATAGAGACAAACAGTGCCTGTAAGACAGTCCTCTTGCTGAACCCAACACTGCTAGAGCCTTAGCTGAAACAGCAAATGTATCTAGGCACTGTACTTCGGGAAGTGTTTGGACTAGTTGGATGATAGCTAGAGAAGAATAACAGTGAATCAGGAATCTAGAAAACTTAACTCCTAAGGAAAGACTGAACCAGCTGGCATCGTTCTGCCTGAAGGATGAGAAAGGCATAGCAGCTTCCGAGTACGTGAAGGGCTGCTCAGAAGCAGCAGAGTAATCTGGGCTATACTGGCATGATGAATATGAAAGAAGTAATGGGCTCACTGTCAGATTATTTACTAGGAAAAAACTGAACATTAAGGGAAGCAAAGCCATGGAATGGATTGCTAAGGAGAACACAGGATCTGTCACTGGAAGGCTTTAAGAACAGGTTAAAAAATTAAAGTCAAAAATCTGCCTTTAGGACAGAAGGATGAACTAGATTACTTTGAAAAGTCCCTACCATCCCTATTTGCCAATTATTCCACATTCTTTAGTAGTGCTCAAAATTGGACAGGCACTACACAAGAGTCTGGAATGTTGGCAGCCACTTTCGTGATTTGCAATATGTTTGACACCACCACTCCCCCAAAACAACAGACCATCAAGAAAAAGCATCATGTTATTCCAGGTGCTCAAGTACTCCTTCCTCTCTGCAACCACAGATGTATTCTAGTAGTGTTCTGTGGTATAGATTCCTGCTCAGAGCACCAGACCAAAATGGAAAAAAAATAAACCAAAACCTCCCCCCCACCTTCATAATGACACATCTAAAAAAAAATGTTTAAAGGAATTCAGAACATCTTGGGAGGCAGATGTCAATTCCAGTCAATGAAACTGCCACCTGTCAGTATTTCTGTAGCAACTAATTACCACCTGCCATCTTCCTTGTCCTCAAAGAGGAAATAAGGCCTCTTATTAAGTGAAACGTGAGTGTCACAGCAGACCAGAGTCTTTCAAGAGTACAGTAAATCAATGGTTGATTTACACGGGTTTTTAGCTCTTTTTCATTGTAACCTCACCTTTCTCAAGGTCTTATCTAGTAATCTAAAATGTATTTCGAGTTGTGAAGCACTGTAACCTGTAAGTTTGCTGAGTGCAGAGAAAGAAGGAGGAGTGGTGTCAAAATGGAAGCGACTCAGCTGGTTCCAGTGCCACAACACAACCAACTACATACGTGACTGAAGTAGCAGTGGAAGACACAATCAAGGAGAGAGAGCACGGGGACCCCTGGCATTATTCAGCCTAATGGTTCATCTGATTATTTTTTTTTACCTTAGCAAGTTTCAAATACTGCTTTGTTACACCACTTGGGCCAGAGTGGCCATTTCCATACCAGGGTAAACTGCTCACACAATCAGTTTCCAGTATGAATCTCCAATTTAAAAAACAAACAAACAAAAAACCAACAACAAAAACCCCAAATCCAACAAAAAAACCCCCACACCAACAAAAATGCTTAGCTCTTAAAAACTAACTGCTAGTTAAGAGTAAGTTTTCTGAAACTCCTGTGCCAGTGGAGCTTACCTCGTTCAATGTCATCCAGAGGAGAAGATGGGAATATCTTTTCTTTTGGTGGAGAATTTTTCACGTTGTTTGGAACCTTCGTTGCATTTCGCATTTGCTGCTGTTGCTGCTCTATGCGAGACTGGACTTTACTGCTTCCTTCAGCTCTATGTGTAAAGGCAAAAGATTTTTAATTACTAGAAGACAAAATGCAAGGGATATGGTACTTTAAGTTATGGAATTATTTGTCATGCCTTACTAAATAGCATCATTAGATTTCTAGGTAAGTTATTATACTGGCATATTATTATATATAGATCTATTAATAATTGGTTTTTAATACAGTGCTAATAACTTTTTAATCGTTTGTCAGTTGCTTTGTTTTTATACCTGGCTACCCAGCATTACTTAATAATAATTCTGCTGCAAATGGCTTATGGGGACTCAGCAGCAGAAAAGAAAAAAAAAATAATCAAAAACTTGGTATGAGAAAAACAAGATATTGGTATTACTGAAACATGTCACAAAGTTTATCTTCTTCATTTTCTCATTTAGAAGTCAGAAGACAGAAGGCAAGCTACTTTCCAAACACTTTTTTCCCCACCTCTAAATCGATCAGAAGATAGTTACCATCTTTCAACAGTGTGATAGTTTTTAGTTTAAAAAAAAAAAAAATCCCATTTCTTCCTCCAGTCAAGACGTGAAAGCTGTGAAGTTAGTGTGCTGAGAAAACAGGCTTTGCACTGTACTGAACAAGGCCAGGTACTTTCTAAAAATAACATTTTGCTAAAAATAGTACTGAGTAGTCCTGCATCTGAGTTTAGACTCAGTAACAAATCAGTTTTCACAATGAGCGAAGCACAGTTGTTCCTCCTGTAAATCACCCACCTGGTTTTTTTCACAGTGATGTTGCTACTCAGTTTCTCTAGGCGACATTCTCCAGTGTCGTGGTTGATAATTAAGATACATTCTTTTAGGTACGGCTTCTTTGAGCCCTTGAACACAGTCACTGGTGGAGTGGAGCCCTGTTAAATCAGAAGTCCAGTAAGCGTTACTACTGTCATCTTTTTTTCTTAGAAACAGCAATCTATCACAGCAATGACAAGTTCACTACAAGTGATCATTTATAGCCTTCAAAAATGTTAAATGCAAATTAGATTCACAGTAGCCACGACCAAAAGCAGCTGGTGATTGACTGGAACGGGATTTCACCCAGCTGAGCTTATTTAAAACTGGTTAAAGGCTTATTTCCCAATGACAGCACGCTCACCAAAGGGCTCCTTTCACCAAAAGGGGTTTCAGTTGCCATATCAGCAGAGCAGCAAAGCATGGCAGGTTGTAAATTTTCCCTTTCCAGTCTTTCCTGCTTTAGAACTGCACTAGAGCAGTAAATACCAAAGGGAAACTTGCACTGCCAACATCCACATGAAGCTTTTCTGTGTACGCAACACTTCTGGGTCATCCTACAGCATATTTCCAGTGTGGTGAATACACTTAAAGTTACAGTGCAGCTGTTCAACCTCTCGGTCTTTTTGTAATTTTACATTCTTAGAGCAATTGTTTTTCTACTCAAAAAAACCACCCCACACAAGCAGCTCTGAAACAGCACTGAAACTTCATATCCTTCTATACTCTGTGCATGCTTATGACAACAAAATAAATCATTCCTTTCAGCCCACCACTCTTCAGCCACCCCACTCACCTCAATATTTGGCAGTGTTATTGTCACCTGTTCACCTTTGCCAACTTCCAGGTCTCCTTCACAGGACATATCAATAGATGCAGGCTTAAAGTCATCTAAATATAAAAACAAACTAGATTATTTACAGAGTTTTCAGGAATCCTATAAATCTAGACATCTTCTAATCACAGTTGGAGGCTATTAGGTTACAGCCTTTTTTGCTAGCACATCACCTACCATTCCCCTGAGCAGATCATTCCATAATTCAGTAGAATTCAAAGCCAAGATGGTTTTCTTAAAATTCTGTATAACTGTTAAAGTCTTTCAGTTAAGATTAGAAAAAATGCTTTTAGGTTTCCGTGGATAAAGAGGCTGAACAAACCATGTTATATTTCAAAAGATAAATCCTCACATAATTACTTTCAGAAAAAAACAGTAAGTAGTTCTTGAAAATGTTGATCTCAAACACGGGCGATGTTGAGAAGCGACTGAAAACACAAAGAACATCAGCCCTCAATATCCATTTCCATATCCATTTCTGATTTTACTGTAACATGCATGTCAGAAGCTGATGAAAACCTGAGTTTCAGTATATTTGTTTTTGTCAAAACTGAAATTACTTCCCAATTAAATATCGATTTCCTTTTGGTCTTTTTCAACACCTAAAGTATTTATTAAAATAAGTTTTAAACAAAAGAAGATACCAGTTTCTGGTCCTTTTCAAAAACCCGAGGCATTGAAAATGAGCATGTGTTCAGGCATCAGCGCTGCTGCTACGTAACATACCATTATCTATCAAGTATTGTTTCCACCTCAAATGAATCGGGAAGGGCTACAGCTAAGAGGCCGGCCTGCCTGTGCAGATCTGCAGAGATAGGACGGCATCAAGAAGCTGTGCAAGGCACGTGGGAGCAGCTGTGGGTTTGAACTCGTGGTTCCAGCAAACGCAGGCGCAGGGCCAGTGTCGCACCCCGGGGATGTCCCGTGCCTGCCTCGCACGCTGGGGAGCAGCGCCCTGTCCCAGCTGGGGAGCAGAGGCACGGAGGGATCGGGGTGTAAGGGGGACCCACCGGGCAGCACGCTCCTGCCCGCAGCACGGCACGTGCTCCCCACATCGCCGTGTCGCCTCACGCGTGGCTGGTCACAGGCAGGAGCACTCTGCCAGGGCTGGGGAGCTTCCCAGTTCAGCAACACTGCCTGGAACCCACTGGCCGGGCGGCACAGCCACAGCTGGGACCTGGCTCCAGCCTGCACACCAACCTGGGAAGAACACCAAGCTCCAGGAGCCGGCGGGCAGGACTGCGCACACAGCAGAAGGCTGGGAGCTCAGACACAGGTACCAGCCCCTGCCAGCCTTGCTTATGGCAAAACCCCACACGTCGCCTCACAGGGATGAGTGCAAAATAGTTCCAAAGTTTTCTCATCAGGAATTAGAGAATTTTTGCTTTAATATAAGGCCATCAAGTGGTTAACACTTTAGAAAATTAATGTATCGAGTCCATAAGTGTCCATAAAGAGACTTATAGAATCATAGAATGGTTTGGATTGGAAGGGACCTTAAAGATCATCCCGTTCCAACCCCCCTGCCATCAGCAGGGACACCTTCCACTAGACCAGGTTGCTCAAAGCCTCATCCAGCCTGGCCTTCAACAC
>NW_010321419.1:16569-16877 GCF_000700745.2 Antrostomus carolinensis
CAGCTTCTCTGGGCAACCTGTTCCAGTGTCTGACCACCCTCACAGTGAAGAACTTCTTCCTAATATCTCATCTAAACCTCCCCTCCTTCAATTTAAACCCATTTCCCCTTGTTTTGTCATTAACTGCCCTTAGGAAAAGTCCCTCCCCAGCTTTCTTATAGGCCCCCTTCTAACTTCTTAACTTTTAACCAGCAGATGTCTTCCCCCCCCCGTACGTTTTTAAAATGAGGGTAAATTTTAAGCGCCAGCATTTGTTTAAATCCATTTATAGCTCTTGCCCTCTCCCTTCCTCCCACAGCTGCAGACGA
>NW_010321420.1:0-7614 GCF_000700745.2 Antrostomus carolinensis
GGAAGGTGTTGTAAGATGTAGTTGTTATATCTACTTAGATAATTTGCAATAAATTAAATTGATTTTCCTTCCCCAAGTTGAGTCTGTTTTGCCCGTGACCATAACTGGTGAGTGAGCCATCTCTGTCCTTCATTCCTAATCCTGTGCCCCTTTTGTTGTGTCTCCCATCCCATCTCACCAGGTGGGGGGAGTGAATGTAGGACTGCATGGTCCCACTGTAGGTCAAACCACCACACTTCTAAAAAGATTTAAAAAGTTAGAATTGGTACCTAAAACTTCTTAAGGTGGTAGCAATTATATACTCTCAAGTGTTGGTGGCACTTTAATATTCTTCTGATATAGAGTTAATTTGTCAACATTCTTCTAATGTGGCACAGCAACAGTCTGCTGTTATATGTGAACTGGATGATACTATGTATTTTTGTATAGTGCCTGGCACAATGGAGCTTTAAAACACTAACAAATTACAGTGAAAACTGGTGAGCGTGAAATGTAAAGGTTAATTTTTAAGACAAATTTGTAGAAGCTTTGCTTCTCTACAACTTTGAACTAAGAGTTCCTAGGACTATTCCTTCTTTATTTCTTCTTTTGCACCTTTTGTATGAAGAGGTGAAGCTGGGCTTTTGCCAGCTTTGCCAGTCATGGGTACGTAACAAAATAAGCAGTTTTAGCCTAGATATTTGTATGTACTGGACTGGAAGGTTACGGTTTCTTGCTTACACTACCTAATTTTCCCCCTTTGTTTCAGTTGAGAATAGTAGTAGCTTCATGTTACAAAGCCATGTGGAGAAAGTCTGTCCATCCTGTCAAGTATGTTCAGATGCTACTGTCTACAGTAACAGGGCCAAACAAATCCATTTGTACAAGGAAAAGCCCCACAGATTTCAATATTATGTGAACTAAGCTGTCCAGTAGAGACTGCAAGAGTAAGAGTAATACTTCTGTAATGCTTTAATTTATTGAACATAGAGAAGTAATGTATATTAATGTTAGTCCAAGGTGCTGTTTTAGAAGTAGGCTGGCTTCAACGCAGTTTTGGGTGCAATAGGTTTTAGTGGCTGAATGTAGACTGTAAAAATGGCTAAGAGCAGATTCTACTCAAGATGGCATGGAAAAAAATAATTGTGTTGAGAAACTAGGTCTGTAGGCTGAATTAAATGATAAAAATTCTCAAAGGAATCACTGACAACTGGGAATTGCATTATACCACTCATTATTGGTTATGTCATCTCATAGTAGAAGATTCTGGCTGTGTTGGTAACATCTGCTGCTATGCCATAGTTTATTAGCCTTTACTACAAAAAAACCTTAATCTCTTCACAGAACAATTTTCTTTTTTGGTGTGAGTCAAGAAATAAATAGCAAATGTTATTGGAAGTAGTTGTTTTTAAAGTGTTCTTAATGCAAAAAGTAGTTTATTTGACCACATAGTGAGCTTAATTTTTATTTAAAAACTAATTTTAACAGCTGAGTAAGTCTTAATCTAACTCAAAACTAACGTCAGATCAGACTTTTTTTTGTTTGATTTTTAATATCCTCTATCAGTTATTTCTGCCGAGTGGCTGCTTTGTAATAGTTTGCAAATTCTTTGTGATGACTCTGCACGTAAGTGGGTTGTCTTCTGTGTACTGAATTCCTTGCAGGGCCGCTATAAATGGTCACAGGCACTGCGGGCAAAATCAAGCTGGAAAATAATCACGTAGTATCAAGTTTTGACACATTTCAGTTTTTAATGGTGTTTGCTGTAAATGAGCACTGTCCCTTAGAAAACAGCCCACCATTTCTAGTCCTTATTCTATTTAATGTAACTTAGATTCTGTTATAGGTAATTAAGACATCACATTTAACATGTGAGCAATGAGTTACACCAGTAACCTACTATACACTTGAATTAACTGTTAGTCAAGTAAGATGAGACTCTTAGGAAAGATAAATTGTCCAACATGCTACAGAAGGTGGATAATCACTATAAAAGACCATGTTAGTATGTATCTGGCTGGTGAAGAAATGTTTACTGCCATAGGGCTTATGTCAAAAGATGAATGTTGCAAGTTTCTGTTGCTTCAACCATTCATTATTGGGCACATGAAGATATTTTTAATATAATATCAAAAACTCAGTGAAAAATATTACTTTAATTTTGGGTATGCTTCATCCTAGTGTTACCCTAGAGGGAACTGTCTAGTTCCTGCATTCGCAGGTTGACTTAAGTAAATAGATTAAGGTAGCATCTCTTCTATATTCCTTCCGTGCTTCAGTACATTGTTTAGCACTAAACCCATTTACTTTCTGTAACCCATCAAGGTAATGGAAAAAGATAATTGCTTGACAAGGCTGCAGATAACGAAGCTAGCGCTGATGACAGGCAGATGAGAACAAGTTCAGTAAGTTGGAAAAGTGTCATGGGAAGAGGTGAGGGGAAATTACCATAAGAATTTCAGAATTGCTTAGGATGAAGGGTGGTCTAATGACAGTGGCTTTGGCAAAATAGTTACATTTAGAACATGCAATAAAGTAGCGTCATGTAAATGGTGGGGTGG
Organism: Antrostomus carolinensis; assembly: GCF_000700745.2. Classification (NCBI taxonomy): domain Eukaryota; kingdom Metazoa; phylum Chordata; class Aves; order Caprimulgiformes; family Caprimulgidae; genus Antrostomus; species Antrostomus carolinensis. The sequence goes on from NW_010321420.1 coordinate 2,541, forward strand.
TGAGTATTCTTTATCTACTAAAGCATTGCCCTATCAGATGCTAAAAGTGAGTCTTTATTCTGATTTATTATGTCTTAAAATCAATGATGATGGGTGTTCCTCCTCTCCCTGCTATCAGAGATGTTTAAAACTGTTTTTTCTTTCTCAAGCTTATGAATTTTTGTCTTCCTGCAAGAGCTATTGCTATCTGGAACTAAAAAAAAAAATAAAATCTGTTACTCTGGAACTACTGATGCTCTAGGAGGGAGCTCATAGTGCTAATATAGTGGGAGGGAAATAGTGCTGGCCTTTCTGTGGAAGAGGAAAAATCAGTGTTGAACAATCTGGTATTCAGAAGTCAGTACAAGTTTGCATATAATAAGTAGAAGATCCTAAAATTCAGTGCCTGGTAGCCAGCCTGCATTTTCACTTGTGGTATATATTAAAATACCTCATGTAGTTAACAATACCTGTCAAATTAGCAGTGTTTTCAAAAAGTAAAATGAGTTATAAAAAGTAACAACATATTTTGTAGTTGTGTTAATTTCACTTTGGTATTTAGTTATAGTGGACATCTGCCTTGTCCTGATTTAGTCAGACATCTTAAACTTGAGAGGATGAAACTTCTCTCTGGTCTGCACCTGAAATTTACTCAAGAAATAACAGAGAATACATACTAATCTATCTTTTCTTTTTGCAGTTGCTTTATTTTTTTGTTCCAACACATGGATAACTGAAATATCTATTTAATATTACTGTTACAGAGACCATCTTCAACTTAGTTTGTCGTTCTGATGAAAGGAAAAAAAAAAACCAGCCTGGGGAGAAAGTCTGTTACTACTGATGTGAAGCTATAGCTTGAGTTGATTTAGAGACTGTCTGTGCACTACAATATCTATATTAGAAACACGAATTCTCACAGGCCACTCTGCTGTATCTGGAAAGAAATTTTTCTTCCACTTTATATGATTTATGAACTTCATATGGTGAGGCTTTTTATTATTACTCCATTACCAACAGAGCCAAAAAGCCTTAACCTTAAGTAAACATTCTAGATGCTTCTGCTTGACTTACTATTTGGAAGGCTGTGGGGACAGGATGCATCTCAGTTACTGGGGTGGGGAGCGAGATCCTCATCAACCAAAATTCTCTCCAATATGCAGATATTAACACATTGTCAAAGATGGTGCAAACCTACCAGCAGCATCGTGGTGTTTGGATGCTTGCTTTTCAGGCAAGCATCTAAATAATGAGAGAATTTAGCTCTATGATATCACGTGTTATCTTTTTAGTACAATACTAATCTGCATATGAGGCTACAGCAGCATTTTTGTTAAGAGGTTCTCTGAAACTTAGTGGTGATTCACAGGTCTGGGTACATGGAAATTAACTGGAAGAGCTTTTGGAGTCTGTATGCTGTTTGGTATGAGGCACTTTCCTTAGAATTCCTTGTAAGGTAAAAGTAGCTACTTACAGCTGTGAATCTAATTTGTAGAGGACGATTGCTGTATCTTATTTTTCCAGGTGAGTATTGTATATGCTCAAAGTTCAGAGCTGACTTCCATTATTTGACTGAAGTAGAGTTATAATGTCTTAAAATAGTATTAACTCAGAGGTACTGGTTTAGAAGAAGAAACTCTTCTCTTGATAAAAGAACTAATTTCCAAATTATACTAGTTCTGTAACAGGTCTCACATAATCAGTATGTGCTCTTGTTTCTGTATGTTATGTATCCTAGCTGAACGGTCCAAGCCTCAGCTCTGTGCTGTTAACAGTTAGGAGACATAAGCTGCATTTTGGTACCTAAATGATGTCAGTTTCTGGTTTCCATATGGTTCTCATTTCATAGTTACAGATTTTACTTGGACAGCAGGATTTCCTTAGCCTCAAGCCAATTGAATTTGTCTTAATCGCCAGCGTAGACAAGTAGGTCAGTTTGCTGCTATTAGGGACCAGATGGCTGGAGTGTTCTAACTTACTTGACTTATTGCCAGATTACTTCAAAATTGTACCTTGCTATGCCTGGAATGCAGTCTCCGGGGTAATCATGAGAAAACCAGGAGCCACTATACAGCTTCCATAGTAACTGAAAGGCAAAGTGGATAGGCTGTGATACAGCAGTCTCCTTAGGTTCATACCTGTCTTGAAGGAAAAGTGGTCTTGTTGACTGACTGATGCCACTGGTAATACATGTGTATTGTTCATTCGGTGTAAACTAGAAGCAGGAAGAGAATTCAGCTGTGTATTTCTTTGTACTTATTTTTCAGTGTCTAATTACATTGACCTGTTCCCCTTACAGAGAAGTGGAAAAACTTAAAGCTTCCTTAAATCAGTGTTAAACTCACTGATGGCAAGTGACATATCAATCACACTTTTAATTCAAAACAAGATGAGTGGAATTATGAATAAATTGGAAACTTTCTTTGTTTAATATTTCCAAGAGAGCCTTTGAAGGAAAAACAAAGTGTTTTGTGTTGTTTTTTTTAAATTGTACCTTGTTATAGCTGATTCTTTTCAGTCTAACTCAATGAGGATTAGATTGTGAGGAGTGACCTGTAAACCTGTTCTCTTAGATTTTTCTAAAGACTTCGATGTTGCTTGTCTCTTCTCATTGCAGTTTGCAGAAAGTTGTCTTAACTGGAAGTTGTTTATGTCATCTGATGCTAATTTTTGAGTGACTTGTGAAATTTAGGTGGGACCAAGAAGTTTCTTTATGTACCCTAAAGCTGTTTGGCTGGTATCTGGCAAAGTTTTATGCTTTGCTGCTATGCCAGGACATATGCAATTCAGTTTTCCTAACACTTACTATGTGGGTTTTGGTAGCTCAGGGTCCGGCCATGATAAACCAACATTCCCTCCAATGGCTTTATTTCTAAAAGAGCTGAGTGAAATAGCTTGAAATACCAACAACTGGATCTACTTGATACTGTGATTAAAGGCAGAGCACAGTTTGCAATCAAATGCTTTGACTGACAACAATGAAGGTAAACAGTTAAGTTCTGTTTTGCTTCTTTTGTGCTGTCAGAGCTCCTTCCCAAAAGCTTTCTGTGTAACTTGGCTCCAAGGATGGGTTTTACAAAGGGAAAAAGATTGTGAAGTAGTTACTGAGCCCTTGCCACTTTTGAACCCATTGAAACAGACTGTCTTGGAACTGAGTTTGAGATAAAGGACCTGTGTTCTAGGCCTTCAATGGACAAGGCTTGTGGGGGGGATGAACTCTGTGAAAGGTGTATGATACACAAATGGATACCGTTAGCTTCAGTTATCACTTTCCTTATATTGTCGTGTGTAAGACCCTTCAGTATGTAACCTGAATTCAAAATGCTTTTGTGAAGATGTAATTCTCTCTGCACTTGTGTTATTTTTTCAGTCTGGACTGAAATGAACATTGTCTGTGCCAGCCAGGTGTAGGCATAAACTTGTTTTAACTTTGGCTTGCTTCTGGCTCTGCTTGATGGATTGTCCATAGTGTTGAAATTTAGACCAGTTTTGTTTTCTTAAAATGTGGAGTTGGGGGAAAGGACTGGCAACTCTGTTTAGAGTTGGATTCTAGACATGCATATCCAAAGTTAAAAACTGTCATTGTAGTGTTATAGCAAATACTTAAGTTTATTTGTTCAGGACAGACATCTAAAGAAATTGAGAAAGAAGTTGCAGAGAACTTCATGGAACTGCACTGATGTATTTTTTTTTTTTTTATGTGAGATTTAACGCTTCCGTTGTCATGTCACTGTTCTTCCTGGAAGCTTGCAAAATGTGGAAGAATGTGTAAACCAGCTGCTGGATTTTAATGTGAGATTGCTCACGGTAAAGTTGCTTTTACAGCATACAGACTAGATCACTTTGAGTGGTACTTTGATTTGTCAAGCAAAACTCACTGTAACTTCTTGGGAGAAACCTGGGGCTCTGCTAGTGTTACAGCCAGGGCTGTATGTGTTCACTGGGTGATAGTGTGGGTTCCTTGCTAAAATGGCAGATGTTTTAAATTAGCTTCTGGAACATTGTAAGAACTAATTCTTAGGTCATCTTCCTTTTTAACTGGGGAAGTTATATAAGCTGCAAGGAGAACTCCCAACATTTAGCATATTGTCAAATTTGATATTATCAATATTGGCATTCAGAAGAGTCTTTGTTAAAAGACTTTAACAAAGTTTAAAAAAACAAAATCAAAACAACCCCAAACAACCAAAACCACCCCCAAACAATAAACTGTAGACTCTCATCTTAAATATTTGTGTGTTTTATTCTATATGATACATGCAGTTTGTACTTTCAAACTCGTAGAAGCTAAGAGAGCTAGATATTACTGAGTTTGTGCTGTCTTTGTTTAAACAAAACTCTAGAGAATTATAGAAGCTGAAACTATTTCCCCTTCTCACTGAACAGCTGTTCTTTGCTATATCCAGCAGGCTAAGAAGATGGGAAAAGAACCTTGTGGGATGCTCATGTCTTGTCTTTCCTGCAGAAGTAGCAGACATGACAGAAAGCTGCAGAATTTATTTTTAAGAAAAAACCTCAGCCTGATTGAAAGTTTACCTCTTGCTTTTCCATGGAGAAAGCTCTCCTCAACAGGAAGCTTAAAACATGTTGATCTTATACTAATCAGTGGCAGATAAGAGGGCATGAGACCTACAAGCAAGGTTAAAAGCCAGAAGCATCAGGAAATCTGTCTCCTCCTGGTTCTTCTAGCTGCATTCCTAGAAGTCTTTTCAGTAGCCATATATGCCCACTGAGTTGTGTGTGTCCCATTGCCTTTAAATTTCTAGACTTTGCCTCTTGTTCCCTGTTGTTGAGAAGCAGGGAGCAAGCAGGGAAGTAGCTTATTCTTTGTTTCTATTCAACTGATTTGCCTCTAATTTCCAAAGAGTATGGAAATAAATATGGATGGGTAGAAGTTGTAAAGATGAAACTGTCTTGTAAAGTTTTGCTTGAGAGCTTTCCCTGCTCTGTGCTGCTCTGGGCAGGTATGGTGTTCAAGAAGTTATGGTCTCTTTACTGTGTTAACCAGAGCAGTTTCCTTGGGACCATGAGTAATGGCCACTTCATTATTAAAAGCAGAAGTTTCTATTCTAGGAAGACTGTTGCTTCCCAGTTA
>NW_010321420.1:7654-34481 GCF_000700745.2 Antrostomus carolinensis
GCCAAGTTAGTAATCCTGTTCTTTCTGCATGTATGCTGTTGAATAGAAATAAAATAGAAGTTTGACAGATAACTGTTCTATATTAGCATGAAGCTTGACAAGCCTTCTGTCTGAAATAGGAAATGTGTAGATATTACTTTTTCAGGCAAAAAACCCCATCTTCATTCCATTGGTATTGGAGTATTGAGAAGGTAGAGTTGAGTGAATCTCTGCCTTGTATTACACTGCAGCATGTCTGAAGAAAACCGGATCTTACTAAAACACGAAGTAAGAAACAAAACAAAACAAAAAATCCCCCTGACCACAAAGCTAAAAAAGAAAACCCACAAAACTCTCTTGGGATTGTGTCTTTTTAGTCATGAGTGTGGTTTCATGTTTTGAGGCTTTGCCTGTTAAAGGGTATGCGGACTGTTTGTTCTTTGTATGCCATCTCTATAGTTTGGCTACAAATGGCAAAGAGCAACTTCTGCAAAGGTTAATAGCTGTAATATGAAATGCTTTCCTTTGAGACACAAGTTTTTATATTTAAACAGATTCAGTGTGTGTGCTGTGTAGATGCTTAAAATACAGTAAAATGTCTTTTCCTCTAGAAAAGTAGAGAACCTTTTTAATTGGGGCCTCATGGGAACTGCCTGAAATCTTCTCCTGTGTGCTATATGGTGCTGAGGCTATTGGAGGAATGAGTATTTCTGCTTTGTGATGGACTTGGAAGAGAAATATCTCTGCACTTTGGGACAGTTTTGAGGTTAAAACTCCCCATAAAAAATGAAAATGGGAATTGACTCATCCCATATGTTACTTTCATTTGAAGACTAAAAATCCTGGCTAGCCATAGCAAAGAAAGACATGGACCAGTTAGAACAAATCCAGAGGAGGGCCATAAGGATGATCCGAGGGCTGGAGCACCTCTTCTACGAGGACAGGCTGAGAGAGTTGGGGCTGTTCAGCCTGGAAAAGAGAAGGCTCTGGGGAGATCTTATAGCAGCCTTCCAATACCTGAAGGGGCCTACAAGAAAGCTGGAGAGGGACTTTTTACAAGGGCAGGTAGTGATAGAACAAGGGGCAATGGCTTTAAACTGGAAGAGGCTAGATTTAGGTCAGACATTAAGAAGAAATTCTTTCCTGTGAGGGTGGCCAGACACTGAAACAGGTTGCCCAAGGAAGCAGTGGATGCCCCCTCGCTGAAAGTGTTCAAGGCCAGGTTGGATGAGGCTTTGAGCAACCTGATCTAGTTGGGGGTGTCCCTGCTGATGGCAGGGGGGTTGGAACTAGATGATCTTTAAGGTCCCTTCCACCCCTAACCATTCTATGATTCTATATATATGTCTGTGTATGTATAAATGTATGAAGTACATATAATGTGTGTGTATGTATATGTCTAGAATTAGTTGATAATGCTTCTTGGAGTAGTGAACCTAGATATATCGTCTTATAGGAGGGACTTATGCTTTCCAGACTGAATGAAGAAATGCTTTTTGTATGCTCTAATAAAACAAGAAATAACTTGATGCTTGATGTATTGTAACTTGAGCAGAAGTTGTTTCTTGGTTGCTTCTGACTGGCTGTTCAATGTAAAATACCAATAATGATTGTTAGAATGACCTTCAAATTGAAGTTCATCCTGTTGTAAACTTTTTTCATGCATTCTTTAAAAACTGTGTATTATCAGAAATACATATTTTTTAAATATATTGAACTATATGCAGATTGATATGGCTGCAAGAGAAATAAATCTTGAAAGCATGGTTCTTTGGAAATAAAATAGTATTCTTCATTTTCATCTGGAGACAGCATTCTCTGATGTTTAATTCAGAGCTTATGCTAATTACTCCTTTTCTGTGTCATCTTGATCATGCATGTGTGCATACAAACATGTGAGAAATACAAAGAGTATGTTTCATTAATTCAATGGAAGTAATTAGAGCAGGCAAAATCTCTGGTGTGTCATGCAACCCTGTCCCAAGAAACAGCATGAGCTACGTTTGTAAGTGTGCTCCTGAGGCATTGCCATGAAGTTTAGGAGTCAAAGCAATGCTGCAGTGTTCTGTTTTAGGAGGGGGCATGGCTATTAGTGAGCCTACACTGAACATAAGAAACAGAAGCCTATCATAAAATTGCAGATCTTTAACCTCCTGTCTGCTCTTCCTTTCATTACTTATACATAGCTAGGTGACTACTTGTGAGTCTAGTATTAATAGATTTAAAAAATAAAATATATTAAAAAAAAAAAATTGACGTCTAGGCTGACTGTGTGTTTGAACCAAATAAAGTACCAGGGCCAACATACTTTCCTAAAGTCCTCTTGAAAAGGACCAGACTAGGGAGACATAGTTTTTGGCAAGCAGCATAAATTTGCAAGGAAATGGTACTTCTGGAAGGCTGTACAGCATTAGAATTGGTAAGTGCTGAGCATACTGGCACACTACAACTTCTGTCAGAAACCAGCAAATCTTTAAACAGCAGCTGATCAGGGATTTTCAGGGCTATCTTGTCTAGCTTGAGCAGGCCTGGCAGCTCTTAACACAAACTAGTGTCTGGGTTAAAGACCTTCTGCTTTGTGATGCCTTTCTGAATAGCTTATTCAGCTGGAAAATACAGTGAACAAAGGAGCTGGAAATATTTTGTCAAGTTGGTGATCTCACAGTTCAGAGAGCCAGCTACCAATTATAAAGACTTCTACTGTATAACACAAGAGCTAGTGTACAGAAAACTCCAGATCTTACTCTGTTTATTAGCTTCTGCATAATTATTTTTGCCTAAAGGGTGGTGTGGATGTGCGGTGTATTCTGAGTAATTAACTACACTTTTCTAATAGACTATGTTGAATAGCAAAATGGGGTAATTTTATTTTTTTTTTTTTTTAACTTTGAACTTGATTTCTGACTTGTGGGGATTAGGAGGGAGGGCAGCCTACGGAGTTCAGTGATTAAGTTTTTACAACTAAATGCAGCAAACAAATAGTATTGTTTCTATGGAGAGTGGGAAAAGTATCGCCCCCAAAGTTAATTTAGTAGGGATGTTGGCAGGAAACAATGTATGATTGCTAAAGCGTTAGACAAGCCACAGTATATAGTGGTCTCAAAAATAGACACAGCAACAGCAGCCCTAGCAAAAGGAATTACCATTAGTACAAATAAAATTTTTTGTGTCTATTTGTTTTCATCTAAGCTTTACAGTGAAATTCTGAATCTTAAGTATGACTTCTTTTTTCTGCAGGTTGGAAAAGAGACTGTGCAGACAACAGAAGACCAGATCTTGAAAAGGGATATGCCACCAGCGTTTATCAAGTAATCTAATTTTATTGTAAATCCTCTATTTTAGGTCCAGGAAACCTGTTCCAATGATAGATCATTGTTATTAATTTCTGCTGTACAGATTAGAAAATACTGTCATGTTTTAATAGCTCTTTGGTGTCTTGAGGCTGACCTTTGTCAGGAATGACATTTCTGCCAGCAGTGACTTTTTCCTGTTACATTCTGTATATACAGGTACATATCTAGGGTATTTCTTATTTGAAAAATAAAATTAAAAAAACACCAAAACGTAACAATGGTACTTACCTATGTGCTGTTGTAGTTTTGCCTAACTGTCAGAAATAATGTGATGTTCTCAATGTTTTCTATTAATTTGGTTGGTGGAAAAGTGTGAATTTCTCAGTACAGGCAGCTGATGCATGATGTAGCTGCCTGGAAATCAAAGACATTTGAAGAGCAGTGACTGACACTCTTTAATTTCATGTCTTGGTGTCAAGGACAACTGACTTTCTCCTTCTGCTGCCTAAAAATCATGCATCACTTTTTATTGTGGAATTGCCAAGCTTCTTCCTGCCAACTGACAAACTTTCTCTTACATGACTTTGCCCTACAGCCTACTGAATGTAGTGACCTCTCTATTGGTGTTGTCTGAAATGTACAGAATAACTGAATATTTTACTGTATTCCCAAACACAAAACAGGCAGATAGGCAAAACAAGAAAGCATTGAGGCAACTAAGAAAATACTAAAATGGAGAACAGGGATGATGTCTAAGGGAAAAAATTGTTAGGCAGTGAAAAAGTATTTAGATTGTTGCATTGTAGGTTGACAAAATGAATTATTTAAAAAATGCCTGGGACCAACTTGTATTAGCGTAAGATTTCAAGAATGAAATAGTTAAATTATTAGTGAAGTACAGTCTCTCGCTTGAGACCACCAGTATGTCAGTCAAGGTGATACTACTGCCTGAGAAACTTTCTAGGGGAATCTGGACAACAGGAGCTCTATAGGTCTGACATACCTTTTTAGCAAATGACTAGAAATTCTATACTAGAGAAGAGAATTAACAGATCCCAACAAATACATATTATTTGCTTTGGATGAATTGGCTGTTCCTCTGGAGGGAAATTCTGCTTTACAAATCTGTTGGTGGTGTTAGAAATATCACAAATGGGGATAAGGGTAATCCAGGGGATACAATATAAACATATTTCTAAACTTTTCAGCAAAGTCTGAAGGTTTTTAAGAAAATGAAGTAGCCACAGGGTAATAAGAAAAGTTGTTCTATGGAAAAGAGAAAACTGAAAGTGAAAGGAAAAATTACCTGGTTATCCCTGACAATAGTAGGAGGTAATCAGCAGGGCTGTAGAAATCTCTGCTGGGATTCTGCTTTTCACCATGTTCACAAATGTCCTGGAAACCAGGAATGAGCTGTGAGGCTTACATAGGGTAGTGAGATTAATGGATGACTCTGGGAAATCACAGCAGGACCTTATTAAACTGAATAACTTGATATTAAGTGAAATTATTTTGAAAGATCTCAAGCAACGCACAGGTGGGAGACCAGCAGGTCTAGTGTCAGAGAGGAAGATTGACTCTGAACTGACCATTATCAATAGTGAGCAAGGTCTTGAAGCTGTGATACATTGATGAGAGTATCCATTTGATGTGGTCAGAAAGTAAACTGAATATTAGGTTTATCAGGAAAGCATGAGACACCAAAATGTCACTGTATATTTTTCTCACACACCTTGAATATTGTGTGCACTTGTCCCTAAATTTTAGAAAGGCTGCAGTAGAACTGGAAAAAGCTCATAGGAGGACTTAAAGAACAAAGATACAGAATTGCTTCTGTATAAGGCAAAGCTAAGTAGGCTGGAACTCCTCAGCCTGGTAAAAGTGACAGAGGGAATTGAGGCCCTGACAAAGGTCTGAGGAAGTATGAGTTGCATGGAGAAAATGGAAACTTGTACATCTCTTCCTGTGCAAGAACTTGGTGGGGACATTGCTTTAAGCTAGTAGTTTATAAACCAACAATAGGGAGAGCTTCTTTGTACAGCAAGTCATGTACTGTTGAAATTCTTTGAATCACAGACTCATAGAATGGTTTGGGTTGGATCCTGAGAACTGAAAACAGTTGAAGGATGGGAGAGTGCCCAGAGGAAGTATGATAAATGTTTCTCCTGTTCTTAACCTTCCATAGGCATCTACTTGCAGCTACTTTTGGAGACAGGATACTGAGCTGAATGGGCCTTTGATAAAATCCACTACAGTGTTTATTATGCTGTGTTCCTGGTGTGTGACCTTGTTTGGGTGTAGAGGGGTTTGATTTTTTTTTTTTCTTTTTTTGAGGGAGTGTTTATGTGTTGAAATGAGACGAAAACTTTTTTCTTGCTTCTTAATGAGTTATATACAAACACGTGCTCATTTTCTAGGATGTGTAGAGTTTTAAGTTGATTTCCAGCTTCTCCTTCACCTAGTCAAGTAAGGGATTAAGGAAAAGAGATTTTCTTAATTGCTCTATTGTAACCAGCCTTTGATCAACACTTAGCAGATTGTGGAGACTTAAATAGCTAGATTACTGTAGAAATATGTTACCACCACTGATGAATAGTACCACTTTATGCTGAGTGCAACAATTTTTCTGCAGCAATTCATGACTTGCTTGAATTATGATATAATGAAAAATGGGAAACAAGCTATCTGTCACAGTAATGAAACCTACTCCACATAGTACGTACTATCCTAGATGCAGTAACATGAGTTAGGAATGTTCAGTGGCCTTTATGAATTATAATCTATTGCATTTGTTGGGGTTTTTTTTTGTTATTCTGGAGTTTATATCAAAATGAACTAGTGCATGTTAAGAGTTCCTTGATAGCCCTATGGATTGTATTGTCACTGGTACCTGTGTTGTAGGGACAAGTGACAGTCAGGTGAGCTGCCAAGGGGGTGTTACCTTTTCCTGCATTAAAGGACAGGATTTGAATGCAGGAAGTGAAACAGATGAGGGTTGGTTTGTTTTGTTTTTTTCTCTCTACTGGGAGGAGGGATTTTTGTTTCTAAAGTGTTAGTTCAGGATTTGGCATTTCTCTTTTAAGGGCGGGCTCCAGCAGAACTTGTACTGGCAGGGGGATGCTGGGGTAAGGAGCGGTGCACATGCACTAGCACCGCATGCCCTGGCTGTATTTTCTTCATTCGTAAGAATGACCAGTCTTGAAGGAACTGCTCTTGGAGGATGAGGGAGATGATCTGTTTGTTACTTTCAAAGATTTGGGTTTGGGCTTGCCAGAGACTGGCATTGGGGGTTGGTAATCAATATATATGATGGTAATTTGTGAAGTTTTTCAGTAGGAGTATGATTGTGCAGCAGAATAATTTGCTGAGAAGCTATCATGCATCCCTCTGCTTGCTTTTGACATAAACCACATTGGAACTATTGACCTAGCGTTAAAAAATGCCGTGTTCTTTATCTAAATTGTCTTACTCAGCAGGGACTATGAGTAATGCATATAATTTACATCAGATGTTTTGCAATGTGTTCATATTACTTGTTATAATTCTCTTGTAGAAGAAGAAAAAGCTGTAGTCTCTAGGCAAAGAATAGGGTAACACCTGATTTGTTTACACTGAGGATAAAAATTTGTATACATCTGACTGGCACGTGCAAACTCATTTAGCAAATCAAGCAGTAGTGCTATTCTATATTAACTTTATTTTGGTAGTCAAGCTTGAGCTGCATTGCTGGTAACTGTATTAACAAATTAATGTTCATGTAAAATATTTGCTTTTTAATTTATATTTCTGGAACTGCAAGGAATCTAGACTGTAGTGAGTAAACTCATTAAAACATAAATTATTAGAAATGAAGACAAGCATTCTTCAAACATCAAAGACGTCGTCTAGCATTTTTGGGCAGGCATCTCTGGGAAAAGCAGGAGTCAATCCTAAAAACTAAAATGCTAGTTTAGCATAAGCGAAGTTTTTTCCCTCGCATTTCATAAGGAACACACTAACGGGAATGGAGCTGATTGCTTACCAAAAGTAGTATGGTTGGAAATATAATGACTTGTGTCTTCTCCACAGAGAATTTGGCTGATGTTAACATAGCTTTGTTGTAATCATGCCTCAAAAATAAATATACATTTTTTATAAAGATGGGTTTTTTTCAGGTTGTGTTATGATACAGGGATTAGAAAATTCACCATAGCAATGAGCTTCTGTTCAAAACTTTTGAATGTGTTTGATTCTTGTGACAGAACATGCAGTTTATTCAAGTGAATATCTTTAATGTTGCTTGGTTTGATGTGTTTTTTTTCTCTTAAATGAAAGTAATTTGATTACTTTTTTCCACAAATTCTAATCTTTTGTTTCCTAGCATGTATGCTTTGCAGGGGATGGAGGGTGTCTGGTTTTTAAGCAACACTCTTCTTTTTTATACAGAGGGCACACTCCTGAAGTATTTCAAATGCATTAGGAAGTTTCTATAAAGTAGATATTGTACAAGTAAAATGCAAGTTTACCTTTTGGAGGTTTGACTCTAACAACTGTAGAAGAAAACTTAGAATCTTTATAAACTTTATTTTTATTAATTATGGTGACTTCTGGGGTAATACACATTTATGTTAATTCCTTTCTTTACAAATGAAAATGACAGACTTAAGATAATTATTAGTATTAAACAGATGACCATGAAATTGATCTGTAGGAAATTAAGTATTTCTGAGCCTATAGCTCTGAGCTGGCTGAATAGGTAATTTGTTTAATTCCTTTCTTGGCAGACTTGAAAAGAATAAACTTGAGAAGCAAGTGTGGAAATCTAATTTAGTGAAGTCAGTTGACTTTGATAATGCAAATAAGTACATTGCATAGTAATGAGCAAACCATTCCCACTCTCTGCCTTGAAGTCCTCCTGTGTTTTCTTACTCAGTTATGAATTACCACCATCTGATGTGCTGAGCAGATGTCTCACTAAAGAGCAGGTTATTATAAGGTCAGCTGTTCCAATTCGATCTACTCTAGAGAGCCATTAGGTGAAAACTTTACTTTCTGAAAAAAGTATGTTTTCCTGTAATGAGGGTCTTATTTCTAGTATAGTTAAGTTTAGATGTAACCAATAAGTTCTGCCATTTGTGTTAACAAGGAGTGTAGGCAAAAAAATGGGATAATTGTGTAACTTTCCAGTAGTACTTAACTGGAAGTATTATAAAAGAGTGTGTCTGAGTGGTCCAGAGAAAATGGGCTGTATGACAAGCAAGAAAAAGTTGGGATAAGAGATAGTATTGCTGTAATAAAAGGGTTTAATGTTTGTTGGAACCGTGTGTAACTTGAATTAGCACATGACACTCACATGCATGGAGCCTATGTATTAGACTACACTTATATTTCTGTCACAGAAATGAGAGGGAATGAAGGAAAGTCATAGTCAGTGTAGTCAATAACTACAGTAGTGAGTAGCATAGCTACAAGGAAGTGAAGTCTGAATGTTGTATTTCTCTAAGCTGTCATGAAGTAATGACAAGAACAAAAATGAAAGCTTTTAAATGTTCCACTTCTTGCTATTTTAAAATTGTTGTGTTAAATGGGATGATGGAACCTAATTTCAGAGCTCATTTGCTTATTGTAGTACCTTCTGTGTTACTGTAATTACATACTGTAATATCTTGCAAAACCTTTCTGTTTTTAAGTCTAGAATTGCAAGTTGCATTTGAAATTCATTCCTTATCATTAAACCTCGTGGCTATTTTAAAATGCTATTTCTGTCATGAGTGTTAACACTCTGAAGAGCTGGACTGCAGCTTCAACAAGCAAGGCACAGTGTCTTGGTTTTCTTAATACTATGTTCTTTTTTTTTAATGTGTAGCTATAATTTAATATTTATTAATAGCAATCCCTTCTTGAATGACAATACAAATACAAGGCTGATAAATGTCAGAAATTACTTTGATTGTGAAAACCAAAAGGAATAATTGTTTTGTCCTCTGCCCTCATCATTAAGAATGAAAGGTGTTTTGCCATGTTTGGACCTCTCTTTAATGTTACTGTATTGACTGTTGTACATGGGATACTTAAAATATTCCCTGTATTGAAAGAGTAAGTGACTTCTGAAAAACTGTGTCAGACAGTTGCTGGTTACTTTCTTGTTAAAATAAATACAATAAATGCTCTTGCTTTTTAAACTATAAAGGTGTAGAATGGTAATTTTGCTTGCAGTGCTTTAAGTAGTAAAGTTAAAAACAAATGCAGCGTTTTCTCAAGTCTGTTGTCATGTAGGCATACACTAATCAGCAAGTTTTGTCTGATGACTTTCCACAGAGTGGAGAATGCCTGCACCAAACTTGTTCGGGCAGCCCAGATGCTGCAAGCAGATCCTTATTCAGTACCAGCCCGTGACTATCTAATTGATGGATCCAGAGGCATCCTTTCTGGAACGTCAGACTTACTTCTGACATTTGATGAAGCAGAGGTAGGAATCTCAACGTGACTGACATAGGTATCTGCACAATAGTATTATTAATTCAGTATCCACCTAACCGAATTATCTAATCTAAACTATTGAGTAGATGAGCGTGGTTTTGATTGTTTTAGCTTGATTGGAAGTGTATTTTGCATTCCTTTCTGTCAGAAGCAGCTTAGGCTTTTTGCTCTGTTTTGTTAAGAGCATCTCTGTATGACATAATGTTTAGGCGTTGCCTGTGATTATTCCTCAAAAAGGCCACATTCCATCAACCCTGTCTTTCATCTTCCTGATGCTTTTCTGTATTCCCTTCACCATACCCATTACTGATCCTTATATTCTCTGTATCCCTTCACTGAAAAGGCTACTTCCTAACATGTCTGTCTGACCCATTAGCTGTGGCAATTTAATTGACCTTGGGGCACAGAAGGTAAAACAAATGTGGACTGTCTGGCTGGTCAGCCAGAAGATGTGTTCTGATAGATGTAGCTGTTGCTATTGCTATGTTTTGGCTGCTGCACAAGCCAAGAAGTGGCTCAGAGGTGCTGTTTTTCCATCTTCAGATGGACAAAAAAGCCAGTTGCAAGGAAACTTAAAAATGAGGTTTTGAGTGTCTTATATTTGAAAATGATTCTTTGTTACAAATCTTACTTACTCCTGTGATCCTCTTTCTGGGAATGTGGAGTCTTACTCATTTCTGAATAGCTTATATCATGCTATTGTGAGGAAATGAAGCTCTCTCTGTTAGAAATGCTGATGTTAATTCTAAATTTTACCTGTGCAACAATCTGTTAATTTGTGAAATTATGTTAGTCTTCCTGCTTTTCTGAGTAGTCTAACATGGCATCCTTGTGTCTTACTTAATCAGCTCATGGTACTGTTCACACATTCCTCTGAAATGAGGAGAATGCTATGGGGTTTTTCTGTGACACTCGTTATTACTCATTATTTTAATTGGTTTTTAATAGATACTACGAAGTGTTATAGAACAGAATTTCAAGGAAGTTAATAGCTTTTAATCTCCCTGCTTCCAGTGTTTAGGAAATGAGTTGACTTCTGTGGAGTTAATGTTTCATTGAACTAGTCTGACAGCTGCATGTTAACCAAAAGAAAAGTATTAGTTTGGAATGATTGACTTTTCACAAAAAGTTGGCATGTCTCTGTCCTACTATATTTCAAGATAAACTAACATTGGGACAAAACTGAAATGAGTTTTAGAGGAAACTATGATCTATTCTAGGGACTGAACACTGCATGTGGTTGATATTAATTAAGTGTTAATTAACTCATTCTTCAATGAGAATTGTATGCAGTGTTGTCAGAAATAATATGGCTCAGGAGGTTAGAAGATTAACTGACAAAGAATCAAGTATGAACTGAAAAAGTTAAGCTGAGGCAGATATCCAGAGGTAAATAAAGTGCAGTCTTTACAAATTTTTCTGGAAATCGTAAGATGTTGGATTTACCTTTCCCACTGGAATGCTGGATAATGTTTTATCCATATGTAAATCTGTATGGTGAATAATATTTCCTCTGAAAGCTTGGAGTCTGCTTTCTAGGTAGTTTTGCTTTGTGATTTAAGTTGCAATGAAAAACTTCAAGCATGCCAGAATACTTAAGTGCACTTCCTTATAATCTATTTTCTCAATACTCTCCTTCATTTATCATATGAAGTTAAAACACTGTAAGTAAGATTTTGCACTTGAGTGGTGGAATGCTGATTAAATATTGTCTTTGTCAATACAGCACTCCTGAGTAATAGCATTGTGGGTAACTTAATTAGTATCCCAGACCTTTGTGATTGCCCATATGTCATGTTAGCAAATGCTGTACCTCTTTTGTTCTAATAATAGGCTTGCATTTCTGATTCAGGTGTAACCTAGCTTCATCTAATAAACGATGGAATGTTCCTTTTTTAGGTCCGTAAAATCATCCGTGTCTGCAAAGGAATATTGGAATATCTGACTGTGGCGGAAGTAGTAGAGACTATGGAGGATTTGGTGACATACACAAAGAATCTAGGGCCAGGTTTGATTCACTACAGCCTATCATAAACATACTAAGTATAGTCTTTTCCACTACCTCTTTTTCCCCCCAGCACCTTCCTCACCCAAGTTTTGAGTGTTTAGACAATGATAAAGCAGTTACTTTAACAGTGTCTGTTGGAAAGAATTTTAAACTAGAGGGTGAATGATGGCTATTTTGTGATTCATATTCTCTCTTAATAATGCAGAAGAGTCAGCATGTTGGTAAATGAAATGCACTACACAGATGGTATGTACTATACTTTCCCAATCCCTACACTGTGAGAGAAGTAAACATGCATTAGTGAGAGTACAACAAAAAAACTGAAAAAGCTGTGTAATTAAGCAGTCACAGCTATAAAGTCCATTAAGCTAATAAAATGTCTGTGCTGACATGGTTAGGCCTAGTAGGAATTTCTTGGAGTAGTATGAGCTGCATGTCATGTGTTAGCATCTTAATGAGGTTGCAGAAATAACTGTCTTGCAGTATAATACAAAAGCCCAGCTGTTACAGAAATTCTTTTTGTTCATTATTTGATGCTTCACTGTGTTAACTCACACTTTCACTGGTGGAAGTAAGTGATTGTCAAGTGAAGCACTGGGTTCCTATACAGGAAACCTAATGCTAATCTCTGTCATCTACTCCAAATGTTCTAGTTTCAGCATGCATAAAGTAGTTTAGGTATTTTTAACAAAAGCATGCTATAAAATGTAGGTGTTTTGGAGGTAACGTAGGAAGATGTTGGAATTAAAGTTACACTGAACTTAAAGAATGTTTATATAAATAGAGCAGGGATCTAGTTAGTATTTTATATATATAAATAAGAATACATATATAATATAAAAATAACTAGCTCATAAATTAGATGACTAGGCGGCTCTCATGTCACAGGGCATGTTTGTTGATTATCCTGGTTTTTGTTTGACGTGTGTGTACTTTACCCTGTTTCTAGATGTGAAAAACTTAAGTACCATATGAAGGTAGAGTGTTCTGTAAACTTTTTTTTTTATGTCCCATGAGAAGTTACCTTCAACTGAATAGATTTTGCCTCATTTTGAACAGGAAAAGATGAAGCAAAAAGGGCAATCTTCTCTTTCCATGAAACTTGTTCTTTGACTGGGTATATACAATTTCAGTTTCTCTGTGGTCATTGTCTTCCATGTCTTTAAAATGGAAGTTTCCCCAAACTTCAGTTTACTCTATTTGTCTCAGTCACAAGCATTTGTGACTTTCCAGTGAGCCTCACAGACATAATTTGCTGTTAAGTGTGTATGATAGAGGTAATAAGTGTTGGGCAAGTATCTTAACTTCTTAGAGTGAGATGTAGACTTGTACCTTTATTGCAAATAATCTTCTCTAAACTCACACTGTTCTGAATAAATAGCTAATCTTGTGCTTCTGACACGTTCTACAAGCACTGTTTTTGCCTGGGCTAAATGCTACTCAACGCTTAAAGCCCATGCCCACCAAGCTTTTTACGCCTGTAGTCCTTGTTCCCCTCAGCTGTATCAGTGGGCATCTGAACTCAACTGTTAATGTGAGCACTGTATAAGTAATAGGAATATGAAGATATACACTTAAAATCAAGAAAGTGCTTATAGGCTTTATGTTGGAAGTAGAGAGGAGAATGAGATTACCTATTTAGGCTTTTGTCATTTGAAAAGAAAGGTGGTTCTGCCCAGTTTACTCCTCTGTGCTGTCAGTGTGGGGATTCTACTACTTTTCAGTGTTGTAATTAAAGTTTATTTAACCTTTTTGTTATATTAGGATGCCTAAGATGCTAACCAGCAGAAGAGTAATTCAGTCAGAGTATACAGCTCTCTTCCAGTTTTGTCCCCTAGAGGAGAGAGAGTAGGACCACAACAGCACCAATTTAAATCAGCTTAAGTTTTTATGGAGCTGTGTCTGAAGTTTACACATGTGCTGTGTGGTAAACCTCATAAGTCTAAGCTGTTGAAAATAATTTGCTCTAGAATAAATTTAATTCTTTCCACAATTCTAGAGCACTGAAATATTTCTAGCAGAACTGAAGTATAAATAGATAAAATTCTTGAACTCTGGTGGAACCTTAAGGCAAACAAACAGACAAAACCCTGGTGGTTCCTTTTCTGCCATTCATACTTAAGGCTTTGATCAAGTCTTAACAGCAGAGGAAAAAAAACCCTGTAAATTAGCTTCCAGAGTTCATGAAGTGACTTCATGTCCTGAAGCAGTCATTTCAGATATTTTCTTATTTTATTGCTGGGATTTTAAATCAAGAATTTTGAGAAGTCCATTCTACTTTGCAGAGCAGCTAGGTTTTGAATCTGTTACTTCTCTGAAGCATCTGGAATGTGTTTTAAGTAACAGCTGCTAATATAATAAATAAGTTTTAAACTTCAATAGAGTTGTCATAACTCATTACACTTTGTTCTTGTTTAGAAAGCTCAACCGTTGCAAATTAGACTTAATATTACATTTCTTTATTTAAACCTATGTTCAATTACTTTAATCTGTAGGAATGACGAAGATGGCTAAAATGATTGATGAGAGACAACAGGAATTAACTCATCAGGAACATAGGGTTATGCTGGTAAACTCCATGAATACTGTGAAGGAGCTATTGCCAGTACTTATTTCAGGTATTTTTGGCTTTGATTTTTAATAATCACTCTGAATTGCTGTCTGTTTTGAACTGGAGTTCCAATGTCTTATGTTTATTAAAAATAACAGCCTTGACATTGCTTCTGTATGCATTGCAAATAACTGTGCTTCTTGTATTAAAACTACAATCTCTCTCAGATAAAATGGGCCGTGCAAAAGAAAATGTACTACCTCTGTATAAATGCAGTAGGAGGTCACCTTGAGCATTGATTGTATCTTGCCATATACCTTTTTGTAATCTATGGTATTTTCACAGCTATGAAGATTTTTGTAACCACAAAAAATTCTAAAAGCCAGGGAATAGAAGAGGCCTTGAAAAATCGCAATTTCACAGTAGAGAAAATGAGTGCTGAGATAAATGAAATAATCCGTGTATTACAACTCACTTCCTGGGATGAAGATGCCTGGGCAAGCAAGGTATGTTTCACACCTACGTGTGTACAGAGAAATCTAATTTTTGTCAACTGTGTTACACGCTTATAAAGTTGTGGGTTTGAGACTGCTGAAAGATGGGGTTTTTTACATCAGTTTGTAACACTTTATAATCACATTGTATAATCTCTTCAGGGTTGAAGAACATCTTCAGAGCTTATTGTATTCATGTATCTTTCAAAACTAGCTTTCAGTAAGCTAAGTTAAAGGAGTGTGGCATTTGAAGGTGGCTCAGTGGTTTGCTGCAACTGAATGGTCAAACAGAAGACTTAGATTTGTTCTCTTATTTAGTTTTGGCATGATTAGGAAATCCTGGAATACAGTGTATTCCTCTCAGAGAAGGATTTTTTTCCTATGTATAACTACCTTACATAAAAATATTTGGCAGAGGAAAGTTAGGTATAGAAGTTACTGTTCTATACATTAAACTGTAGCTAGGCATTCATAAGTTAGATTACCTGAGATTTTTCTCCTAGATGCTACTAGAAAAGATAGGCTGCTGTCATATTCCTTGGGCAAAAGGCCTGAAGTTGAGAAATTTTAGTCAGTTTTTGGGGATCCCTCCTTGAACACCTCCTCCTTTTCCCCCTGCCCCATTTTTAGTCTGGACATGGGAGTAAATTTCAAATGTTTGCCTTGTCTCAAAGAAATATATGTTAGACTGAATAGCCTTTCTGGATAAGTATGATGTCTGTGAAGCTGGCATATGGACAGTACTGGTTCTTTACAACTCAGTGTTAAGTTGTATAAGTGACTGCAACCACTTACCTGGGGTTAAGTAGTGCTCTTAAGTGATACTCACTGAAGATGCTGAAACGTCTAGCAGACCATAAAGTAGGTCTCACAGACAGAATCGTAAAAATGTTGTTGTGGGCTTACAAATAAATGTAGCTGCATAACTGAAATTCCTGCCATTTTTTGTAAGTACCTTGAAGTAAATTGCTGAAAGGATTTTTTTAAGGGTTAGTGCTGTGGGCAACAGGTAATTGTAAACGTATTTAAAGAAAATATTGAGACCTGAAGCCAGACTTATTAACAAATGAAATCTTGCAGAAACTCTAACATTGACATAATCTAGGTATTAAAATCACTTTGGCCTATATTGTTTGGCACTTGATCCTTAGTTTGCCTTTTGAGTTATTTTGTCACCATCACTTCCTTATTGTGACTACTTTATGCATCTTTGTTTTTGTTCTCCTATTTCTTACCCTTTCTCACCTTTAGAAGGTAAGCTTTCTTCCACACCCTACACCTCTACCTTGTACTAAAACCAAAAAAGCATGTATGTGGGATTTTGTGCTGTGTGCAGACTGTGTGCTGTGCAACTTCTTATTTGTGTGCCAGCTGTGACACCATACTTATATATACACACACAGAAGTTTTAAAAGGATCTTAATAGCTCTGCCCAGCTATATGTAGAATTGGCTGTCACTAAGAGAATGGTAATCGCAAGCTGAACTGCATTAAGACTGTCTTTCTGAGCCTGATTAGGGTTCGCCCAGGATTTTAGAGCACATTCTTGCTGAATGCTTTTGTGTTAATTTATGTTACTAGTCTCTGTAGCTACAAATAAAGGGTCCAGTCATGCAGGAACAAGCTTTCTGCATGCCCAGAAAGCTTTACTAAATCAGAAATTTTGTCCATTCCATAGTTTTTCACCATCAGCTTTCCTTCAGTTCAAATTATTCACATTCTTCAGGTCTAGGCCTAAAACTTCAGTTTTGTATGTGTATTTTTTCAGTTCATTTTATTTTTGGATTTAAACATTCCCGTATTTCACAAAATACAATTACAGTTTTATTTTACACAACAAATTTGGAATTTTTTGTGGTAAAAAAATGACTGTTGCAAAAAGTTGGTAATTTAGCCTTAGAAAATTCTTCCTACTCTTGCTAGTGAGGCAGATTAGTAAAGGATTTTATTAAGAAAACAGTTGGTGTATTAGCAGTATTTCCAAATGTAAAATACTGGTTATTATGCATAATGCATAAATATGTTGTGTGGACTAGCATAATCAAAGTATCATTCTGTTCTGAGTTGAGAACAACTTAGCTGTATTTATTTTTGAGTTAAGGTACGCTGACAATTTGGAACTGTAGCACGGGGCATTATTATGACAAAGAATTTGAGTTGAAAAATGCAGTGGGATGAGGAAACAGGAACTAGTTTGCTAATGGCCACCTATTACAGACCTTTTCCTGTATTTGCATATGTGTCTAACTGTTGACTTACTGTTTTTCTGGGCAGGAGATGGAGAACCTCTTTAATTCTATTTGAGATTACTATTGCATGTATTTTGTGCCTGGTACTTAAAAGAAAAATATTTTCCCTGTGCTTTTCTGGAGCAAACTAAGATGTGTTTGAGGATGCACAGCCTTGAAATTTTTTTGTGTGTACTACATGCTGTTGATGTTGGGGTTTATTTTATGTTTATTATTCTATCTTGAATTGTTTATACATTGAAGTATCACAAAATCTACCCAGAGATAGTGGAGAATGAACAAGTGTATGGAGCCAGAGTTGAAGGCTTTTTTGTTAACTCTTTCATTGATCTTTCTAGACTCTGAAATGCACATTACTGTTACTGGATTGCAATAAGCTCTACTTGAACCAACACTGGATTTTTTTAAAATAGTATGCTGATTTAGAATTTAAATACTGAGCAAATACTGATCTCTGGCAAAATAGTGAAAAAAAAATTCTGTATTTATTTCTTCCATTTGTAGCTTTGTATGTTTTTTCCTTGAACTTTTCATTTTACAGAGGAGTTTAGCTTTCTCCCGTATATTCTTAGTGGGGTTTTTTTAAATAAACTTGAAGTATTACTCCATTCAAACATCTGCCATTTCCATATAAATGCAGGGAGTTAAAAGTTGTGGGAGATTGAGAAGCAGCTAGTATCCTGCAGGACAGAACCCTGGATGGTGACTAAGCTATCTGTTCTGCCAGAAGGCTGGCTTAGCCCATTTCCTTCAACATTGCCTTCTTTGGTAATGAAATGTAGATATCACTAGACTGGACCACTTTATTGAGTCAGAGGTTGTGTTTGATATTCAACAAGGGATTGTGTAGGATTTATTTTGCTCCCTTTCAAAGCAGTGCCAATACCACCTGGTCCATGAATAATCTCAAAATTCTTGCTATTGGCAGAAGCGATGAATAAAGGTATCTTGGATAAGTGCTCATTTGCTTTGGGAACTGATTTGCAAATCAGCCAGCTTGCTCTTTTCCCTTCAGACCATGATGCCCGAGTTGGTTAACTTGAGTAACTTGTGTCTCTTTTGAAAAGGTAATAGTGCTGCTTTTGTTAATTAAATTCCTTTTGCCATCTGGAGAACTATGGGGAGAGAAGAGAAAGAATCTTTTTTTGCTGATAAAGCTATTCTATATGAAACTTTTTTTGCAGGATAGCTGTAGGATTTTTTTTATTTTCTTGCTTGCAACTGATTTTCTGCTGGCAAATAAAGGGTAAATTTTAAACATATTTGGCTGTTTAGGAAGGAGCAAGGCATTTAAACAGGTCCAGAAATCAGGAATATCAAGGCACTTTCAAGCAGTAAGGCCTTGAGCAAGTTGCTTTGTTTTGCTTAAATTGAGTATTTCTACTTTTGTCTTCCTGCTTTATAGCCTGAATTGGTGAATAAGTCCAGACATTTCAGGATTGCTACATCTTTGTCACTTGCTAAGTATCTGACACCAGACACAGCTGTGGCGGAACCACAACTGCAGTCCCAACAAACTAAAACTAAAGCTGAGGGGGATTCCTTGCTGTGGCAGTTTGAGCTGTAAAGATGGGAAATCTGTGCTTTAAGTTGTCTTGGAACACTTTGGCTGCTACACTAGAATTTCACCAGATTTCTATTAAACAGGAAAAGGGGACGGTATTTTGCAGACAGGAGTGGGGAGCCACACAGGATAGCAAGATTTACACTGCAGAGCAATCCAGTTATATATATAGCCTTCCTATGATAGGACAGTTATTGCTTGGGTAGTGCTAGCAATTACAAAATGCGTGTAAAAGCTAAAATACCCTGGATTTTGTCCCCTGATACAAGACTTTCGATTCAGAGGCTTCTGTGTAATTTTGCTGAAACTGCAACACTGCGGGCAGCTGAGACAACACAAAAGCCTGTGTTAGTAAAAAGGGAGGGGCAAAGACAGTTTTCCCAACTCTCCTTTTCTCAGCCATCCCACACCTATCATCTCATCAACAGACTACGCAACATCTGTTGCCTTTTTAAAAATTCAGTTTGTTCTTTGTTTCAAATTATTTCTGGGTAGACAGGCCTGCAGCAGACCAGTGATTCCCAACTAAGGTGTCTTCAGCCCATCTATAAAACAATGGAAAACTGTAACGCCTACCTTCATAGCTAGTAAGGTTTATATATATATTTGAATACTTAACTGTGATCATTTACTTGTCTCTTATTGTATATTCAGTGCACAATTCTCAAGCTATAGAGAAGGTGGCTTTTAAAAGAATGTACCCCCTCCCAGCCCGAGCTGCATATCCTACCCTTTTGAATTTGTTTCAAACAAGTCTTGACCGAAGTTCTGAGACTCAATTTCTAGGTTTGAGAACCAGTCATCCAGGTGAAAATGATTCTGCTTTTGCTGCTCTCTCTCAGGCTGTGATTCAAGAGCCCTTAAAAATATCCACAAGTGTTGTGCAACCTTTTTGAAAATTGGTTGCTGAATTATATTATAGCATCTCATGAATAGCTGACAGACCAACATGCTGAATAAAAAAGCCAAAATGTTTACAGTGAGACTAAGCATGCAGAATGAATGACTCCACAAAAAATCAGGCAGTTCTCTAGTGTTGTCAGGATATCGCATGCTGTACCAGATAGTGATTGTTGGTGCTAATAGGCTCCTTTTCATAGGAGTTGGACATGAACAGTCCAATTCAGTTAATAATGTGAGAGCCAGGCTTCTTTTCGTCATCTGCATTCTAATCATGGGATGTTAGATGCATTTCAAATTATTTCCATGACATGTGTAGTAAAAAGCTATTTTGGCTTTTCCCCAACTTTCTACTTAAGGTACTTGTTACTGTCTTTCTGTTTGCGTAAGATAGAAAACTTCTGGCCTCTAGTGGAGAGATGGCACATGGACACTTAAGAATATGCAGAGAAATGAGAACTGAATGGTTCTATCTCCTCTAGTCAGAGGTGTTGGATAATAGCAGCATAATTGTTGAAAAAGCAGCTTCTCTGATGCTTCTGGCAGAGGAGTTCTGAGTTTAAAACAACCACCTGTGAATACATGTGTTTGTCTCCTCAGACATTAAACTCCATATTTGAGAATTCCAGGAATTAGCTGGCAGTCTGTTTTTCTGCAAAGAGCAGCTCTTTGTCTTTAAGCAGCAGAGTAGGTGAAAAAGGCAGATGTGCAGCCTCTTACACTGAACTAAGTAGTACAATTCACTGGCCAATTTCCATTTTTGGAAAGTTTAATTTCATTGTTACAACTTTTCTATGTAGCCTGATGTATGTTAAGGGAAAAAATGGAACTAACTCTAAAGATGTGTGCTTATTAGAGCTCTGACTTTAGAAGTTAAAACACTTGTAAATAAAGGAATAGAAAAATCACTAAAATTGCATGCATATATTCTGCATTTTGAGTGAAATGAGAATGCCTGTCTTAATTGGAAAGAAGTGATTATGACCTGCTAATTTAAAAATGGGTTTTGAGCTGCTTATATGGGGGTTTGTTTTTCTGAGTAGACTGTGCTTTATAGAACTTCTGTCTGCTTTAGCTGTGTTGACTATTTATGTTTAGATTTTTTTGATAATCATTTTGATGGTTTCTCTTTTGTAAAGGACACTGAAGCCATGAAAAGAGCTTTAGCCTTAATAGATTCAAAGATGAATCAGGCAAAAGGTTGGCTGAGAGATCCAAATGCACCTCCAGGTAATATTAAAAAAAAAAAATGCAAACAACAAAACAGCACAAAGTGTTTTGATTTTTAAAGATCTGAATAATTCTGTTGTTTAAGAGAAAACTGCCTTTAAGCATTCATAAGCCATACATAGTGGATCATTCCTTATTACTTACTCCTTTCTTTAGAAAGGAATTTCTAAATTCTAATTAGAATTCTAAGTAATTTCTCTATTTATTCCTTTCTTTAGATACTGTAGATTGAACAAGTTGTGTCTAATGACCTGGAAAGCTTTGCTTCTTTTCAATTGTCTAATTAATATGCTTTGTATAACATACATGGGTTTTCTTTGCATTCCACTAGTAAAAACAAAAACCCATAAATTGCATTGAACAGTATTTAACTGCAGTAGTTGCTAATACTTAAAATCCCTCCTTTTGTATTTTCAAATTTATGTAACTGGATTTGCCTACCAGAATCTCTTTGTTTTTCTTTAGTCTTGGCATAAATTTTTTTAACAAGAAAATCTGCTGTATATACTATAACTACAGTCACCTTTACTTATGTAAAGGTTTTGCTTTGTATGCATCTTTAAAGCAAATAAAACTGGATAGAGGCCTGTTCCATTTGGACTTTGAAAGACCTTATCTGAAAGACTTCCTTGGAAATTGAAGCCAAAATAATACAATTGTAAAAGTTGAAAGTGAATTGTTGTTATCTGTGGAGCTGCTGTTTATACTACTTCTGACCTCATTCCCTTTGCCACACTCAGTTCCAGAAACTTCAAAGTTATTTTCAAAGCTTTCTGTCATTGACGCTGACAGTTAATGAAATAAACTATTAAAAATTGAGTAGCTAAGGACAAATGCAAAGGGAATTGTAGAACTTACTGCAAATCACATTTTAATGGGTGTGTTACTTATGGGATCAGGGTGGGTTGCAAATAAAAGGAATGTTGTTCTTGCATCTTCTTTAGCCAAAATCAAGTCAGATTTGCAACTGGCTGCAGTTAAGGCTACATGAATCTTGCCATGCTGCTCTTTACCTAAAAAAAATTTCCCTTCTCAGCCTGAATTACAGATTCCATAAGTGAAGTATTTATAGAAATTAAGCTATGATAACAGAATGATTAAATGACTTGAAATACATGACATATGGTGCACATTAAGGTTATGCTATATTGCTTCAGATATACTGTCCCATTATAGTTGTGACATTTGGTGTATATCCCATAGGTTTTGATAAATTATTCTCACAGCTGAACATAATACAGTTAATGTGGTGGGGCACAATGAGACTAGCAGTTTACTTATACACGTTAAGGTATGTCTTGTTTGTTTTACTAACTGTGATTGCATTTTAGGGGATGCTGGTGAGCAAGCAATAAGGCAGATCCTTGATGAAGCTGGAAAAGCAGGAGAACTGTGTGCGGGCAAAGAACGCAGAGAGATTCTGGGAACGTGCAAAACGCTGGGCCAGATGACTGATCAACTGGCTGACCTCCGAGCTAGGTAAATCTATTACTTTTAATGGACAGTTTTCTAATACTACTAAACCAGCTTTTCTGAACTTACAGTTGTGTCACTCCTGACCTGTAGGAAATATGTGAAATCTTAATAATATAACATGATGAGCGAAATTGCTCAGGTAAATAATTCAGTTTGTTTAATGTCAAACACACAACCTTCCTCCAAATTAGGCAGAAGTGAAATTTTCAATTCTACTGTTATGTCTTTTCTCCAAAGAGGATATAACCCAATGACTGTAAGATACATGAATATTCTAATTTTTAGGTGTTTGTTGGGATGTTAGACCACAAGCAGTAGTCGTTGAAATTGTTTATCAGTCACATGTGCATTTCTTGCATAGAGTTTTTATTTAATCAGAGCCTTTTATTGGTTTTCTGTATCCTCCTTAGAAATTGGTCAGTTTAATTATTTTTTGTGAAAGCATAAAGACAATGAGCTACAGAATAACTTTTCCATGTAGTTTGAACACCATAACCCAGTTTCCTCTGAGTATAAGGAATGAATTTTTCAGCTGCTTATCAATGTAGTAAATCATTAAGCTAGAGTGCTGTAACATTGGTTTCTTTATTTTGTTGTAACACTCCTCCCCACCCCTGAAAAATACCACACCTGGAAACCCTAGAAAGCTGTTCATTGTGATGTTGGGGATACAAGTAATGGTTTTGTGGTATATTTTCTCCTAAACGTTAATGTGTATTTTGAATTGTCAGAAAAAGCAATAAACGTTAGGAATTTTTTATTTGGCGGGGGGGTGGGAAGATTTTAGGTAAAATAAGTGTCTCTTCTGACTTAAGGCCCTAGTGAAGTGCAGGAAGTGAGCAAATGCAAATTAATTGGAGAACTGTGTTTTGATTTACCTTAAGAACAAATTTCCTGCCATCACTTTAAATCCATAGACTGCCAGGCTCTGAAGTGTTGCAATGATATGCACATGAGCTTGGAATAGTTCTATAACTTGTTTCCTTGGGGAGTTGTAATTTTGCTATATAAAGGCTAAAAAGAACAAAATTCAGAAATACTGGTTATATTTTAATTAAAGTTGTTTATATTACCTATAATAGTGGTAGTGGATGAGAAAGTGGTTTTAGTTTATCTTCACCTGGATTTCCAGCTGATGAACCTGAGAGAATGTAGGAGCTTCTTAGTACCAGTTTTTGCAAAGAGCATTAGAAATTAGGCTAAACTTTTACCCCAGTAGAGCAGTGGCTGGTGTAAGCTTTGTATTGTGTGAATTTTTTTGGGGTGGAGGAAGAGACAGGACTAAGATTTACTAACAAATGAGTTAATTTATACACTGGTTTAGTACGTAAGTAACTTGAACTCAGCCTGTGAGAAATAAGGTATCTTGAGACCCTCTCCTGACTGTAAACACCTTAGCATCTCAGTAATGTGCTTGTCATCCTTCCACTTACTATGGTCTTTTTAAAATTAGTTTGATAAAGTTAACATGCTCAAAAAGCTTCCCAGTAGTCAGGTTATTTTGGAATGAAGTATGAGATTTCTTATACAAAACTAACATTCTTGGGCATATGTATTTGCAGTAATCTTTCTATCCAATTTTTAACTCCTAAGCATTGGGACACTGCAAGTTTTCTACCATCCTGTAAATTTGTATTGCTAGCATCCTTTTCACCATGTTAAGAAATCTTTCTAATAGCCCATACCTTTCATCTACTTTGTCAGCATGACTGAGGCAACTAAGACATCTTATTTTCACTTACAGACGTGCCGTCCTCAGGTAGGGTGACACATAACTCCTATGAGTTCTGACTGACTTGTAGCAATTTATAAATGAGGAGATAACAGGCTTTGCCCTAAATACTTCAATGGAACTGTATCCTCAAATAGCCTTGTTTTGTGAATCTTAAATGTTCATTCTTCTGAGGATGCTAAATGTCAAATTCTGGAAAGGGGAAGATACGCTCTTAGTTTTAAATTCTTCTTGTGGTGTTCCTTCTCAGTTATTTTTGTTTTCCTGGGGGGAAGGGGATTAGGTACTGTATCTCTTGTAATAATTTCTGGGAATGTTCATAAACAATTTTTATTGCCTCTTCATGAGAAAAGAGCTTTCTTTGTTCAATCCTGAGCTGGATCTGTGATGCTCTTTTTGTCTTGGGCAGAGGACAGGGTGCTACACCCATGGCTATGCAGAAAGCACAGCAAGTGTCACAAGGTCTGGATTTGCTCACTGCCAAGGTGGAGAATGCAGCCCGCAAATTGGAGGCCATGACAAACTCGAAGCAGGCAATTGCTAAGAAGATTGATGCTGCTCAGGTACCTCTAATAATTTAATGGATACTTCAGAACATGATTACATTACTACTGTTAGAGCTGTTATACTGAACTATTGTAGTTGTTTCCAAACACAACACAGTTACTTGTTAGGAAGAATGTATAGAGGATGCTTGCTTTTACAAAGAAAAAGCTTCAGTTCAGTAATTTACAGGGTGCCATGAGTTTTGCTACAGCTTATGACTTTTTTTCCATAATTTTTTTAGCATTGATAAAAATTTCAAGGTTATGAAATTAAAATGAGGCAACACCTTATGTTTGGACATAATCTGATCTTATTAAAGAAAAGAGTAGAGGAGTTTCAGACCGCACAGATTTAGCTGTGGGTAAAACCAGAGTCCTTTTATTTGGCTCTATATGAGAGTGGAGTTCAGGATTTAGAACTTCATATTCAGGACAAAAGCAAAACCATGTTAATGGAACTACTTTTTTTTTTTTTTAAGTTGATCCTTCATTTTTGTAATTCTTAATCTCCCTCGATGGTCAGCCTATTCTCCAGTGATGATGATGGTCATCAAATAATGAACCTTCTATACATATCTTATCTAAATGTGTGGATGTGTATATACTTACATATATATATGAATATACATTAATATTATACGTATATAGAATTAAATTATAATGAGACTCTGTAGGAATAGCTGTGTAAAGAGTGCCACACTGTGCACAAGGGCATCTGTTTACTTTTTTTTTTCTGAAAGCCAGATCATGAGTCTCTAAAGCCACAGGTTAAATTTTACTTCTGAAAATACTGTTGGCAAATGTTTGGGAGAGAGAGAATGTAAAATCTTTGGGTAGATTTCATCTAGTTCGACATCTTTTTAAAAACAGAAAATCTGCCAGACAGTAGAACAACTTAATGGTATCTAATAAACAGAAATTGCTTTTGAAAAGTATTTTCTGTTAAATAAAGTTTTGAAAGCTGCATTGGTATTTCTTTTTGTTTAAATGGCTCTATAGAAATAATATTACTGTTTATCTTCACTTGTACACAACTTTTTTCTGTTAAGAATTGGCTTGCAGATCCTAATGGGGGCAGCGAAGGAGAAGAACATATTCGGGGAATTATGGCTGAAGCAAGGAAAGTTGCAGAATTATGCGAGGAGCCTAAAGAAAGGGATGATATCCTTCGTTCCTTGGGGGAAATCTCTGCTTTGACAGCTAAACTGTCAGATCTGAGACGACAGTATGTATTAGTTTTATCACCATTAATTTATTTGGATTACTTCCATTTGCAGTTCAAAGTGCTGAGCAAAATCAGACTATTGGTGATTAACTGGGGAATATTTTCCTCCTAGATCTGGGAATGGACATCTTATACTTCTGAGTTTCTGTCCTGCATCTAGTAAAAACTGAATGTGAAGAATTTTTCAGTTCCTAGGGAGGAAAAAAGCTAACTTTTAAACATCTTTTTAAAAATTTAATTT
Organism: Antrostomus carolinensis; assembly: GCF_000700745.2. NCBI lineage: Eukaryota > Metazoa > Chordata > Aves > Caprimulgiformes > Caprimulgidae > Antrostomus > Antrostomus carolinensis. Next base: position 33,601 of record NW_010321420.1, read on the forward strand.
ATAAAATGTGGTATCCTTTTTAGTGCTTCAACCTAATGATTTCTATCTCAAAGCCCAACTCGCACTATCTTCCTCAAAAAAAAAAAAAAAAAGAGAGAGAGAGTAAGTAGAGTTGTATTAACTAGAAAATACTTTATTTCTACTGCCTATGGAATATGTGACAGGCAAACTGAAGTCAAAAGTGAGCTCCTTTGTGCTGTCAAAGCACTTCAAAGGAACGAGATAATGTGAAATTTAAGTTTGTTTATACAAATGTCATCACTGTGTTTTGCTAAGCAGTTTACTAAATGGCAAGGTGGAACGTCTACCCTTCAATGAGTGCCAGTGTTCTAGGCTGAAACTACAAACTATATAACAGATAAGACTTTCAGACATTTTATTTCTATATCAGTTTTGCAAAGAGGATGCTTGAGAATGGAAATGGAGAAACAGTTGTTGTATAAACTGTGATCTTCATTTATGGCCAGTTGCAATATGGAGATAAATATTTTCCTTTCTTCGTTAGTTAGACACTTAAATCCAGTTTTTCTTGAGATTTAGCTGCTGCAGGTCTTAATGTGCTACCTCTTTTCAAGTTTATATATAGCCTTGGTCTGTTGCTGCTTTACCTTTCTGCTTGTAATCTTTGTGGTATTGTCGCAGTTGCTTATTAAGACGGGTGTGAGTATGGGAAATCAAAGTCATATATCAGTATTATCAATAACAGTACCATGCCTTCCCCCACATCAGTGCTGTATTGAACATACATAATACCCAACTACCACAGCAGAGAAGTGCGAGATGGAGATTTATGGATGACACATCTGCATTATTTGCTCTGAGACTCAAATGTCAAATTTAACATTATTTTAAAAGATGAAGTGTCTTTCATTGTGTCTTCC
>NW_010321420.1:34517-48809 GCF_000700745.2 Antrostomus carolinensis
TGACTGTACTTTTTTTTTTTTAATCCTTAGTGGGAAAGGTGACTCTCCTGAGGCCCGTGCGTTGGCTAAGCAAATAGCTACATCACTTCAGAATTTACAGTCCAAAACAAACAGGGCTGTAGCAAATACTAGGCCAGTTAAAGCAGCTGTCCATTTGGAGGGCAAGATTGAGCAAGCTCAGAGGTGGATAGACAATCCTACAGTTGCTGATCGGGGAGTAGGTAAGTGTTTCCGTGTGCTCTTCCCTCCACAGTTTTATGGTTAAACTTGTTAGTAATTTTTATGACTGAAACTACTGCTCCTGAGATGCTGAGGATGTGTGGGATCTCTTCACTGATGTGGAGATCTGCAGTTTGTGGCTGGAGGTTTATAGCCAAGTCCTGGCTGCAATACTATTTAATTAAGCTGGCCTATGATTCTCTTTATCTTCTGTAAAGAACAACTTTGGCAAGGAATAGGACAATGTGTGCTGTAGAACAGACAAACTTTAGACCTCTCCTTGCTTTTATTATAATGCAATTACTGTATCTCGAATTTGAATTTATACCTACTGCAGCAAATTGAGTAAGTAAGTCCTTCAGAGAGGAGAAAAACATTCATAAACCTGACCTAAAATATAATTTCTTGTACAGTTTCTGGGTTATTTGAGGAGAATGCTACTTAATCAAAGAGAAAGGTGATCTGAGAATCCAAGCGTACTATCAGCGAGCATATAATTATGGTTCAGGAGTTGCTCTACTGAAAGCTTATTGTAAACTATTTCTGAAATTACTTGTTTAGCTTCTGATGCTGTTGCAAGTAGGTGGATGAAGCTTGAAAACTGGATTCAATAGTTTTTTCCATAGCAGTGAAGTCTGAGCAGTGTAATTGGTAACGATGAGTGGAAACATGCCTTATAAGAAGTAGTAAAACTGCAAACCTTTAATACCTCTTTCTCATACCTTTTCCTTTCTCTAAAGTTAACTTGAATAACCAGTGAGAGATCCTTGAATTAAGGGTACCTATAGGAAAGTTAAATTAAGAATGTAAACTGGATATGTGCTCTCTTCAGTCTGGATAGCACTTCTGGTAGAATTTGGCCTGATATTTTCAGTCCTGTGATAATGTGAAAATACTTCAGTGTTCTCTGAAGGAGTAACGACCATGTCACAAGTAACTCTGTGTGTTTGCAGTTGTCCCGGGGTAGTGCTTCAACACAAACTGAATTTTGAAGTAATGAGGCAGAATGTGTATTTTGTTTTATAAACACATAAGCCAGTTCAGTAGTGTTAGCTACTACAAATATTTACGTGCAGTCATACTATGAATTATCCTAGCTAAATGATGGCTAAACTAATTGTAATTGGCAGATACAAACTAGGCAAGATGTATTGAAATACTGGTGTGTGAAGTGTACTTGCTTGGCTGCACTTGACTTATGCAAAACAACAATTAAAAAATATCTTGGGACATTGCAACAGCACCAAACTTAGCTACGCTAATAAGCTTTCTAAAATTATGATGGCAGTGCCAAATGATTCTTGGATAGTCAGGTCCTGTGACAATGTCTTTCTAAGTAATTTTGAACTTGATCATCAACTTAGAGTACTTGTGTATTAGCATTGGCTTAAATTGACTCTTCAGTAGGTCTTTAAAGGAACTAATATACATTGACTTCTTTTAAAAGAATACTACTATTGTATTATTAAAAGGAGGAGTATATTCTTGTGAAAGAACAGGAAGCTTCGATAATGAATGAATGAAATCACCCATGCTAAAAATAGTTTTTTTAACAGAGAAACTTTCCATGCACTGTGGAGGTTTTATACGGTGTTCCCCTCCCCCCGCATCCTGGACACTTGACGTTTCTTACCCATGATTTCTGGAATCCTGGGAGTGTGTGTGCTGTTTTTTCATTTATGTTTTCTACTTGGCTTTTCTCCCCTCTTCCTGCTCATCTCCTAATGACTTGTAATGATGTGGAGATGAACTGCAGTAGCTGGAATTTGCAAGTGCTTTCTATTGGAATCAACAGATTAGTTAGGTAGGAATAGTGACAGCTGTAATGGCTAACTTCTGTCAGACCACCCTAGTTAAAAAGGTGCATCTCTAGCCAGTGTTGCTGTAATAAGAAAAGTTAAACTGGTGAGAGTTGAATTCCTCTGTGGTCTTGAACTGCAGTTACTCAATGAAAAATTGCAGAAGATCCTTTTCCCTACCTAGAACGGTGTTCTTAAAAACCGAAGAATTCTGAAGTGTCGCTTACTTCATGGTTCATCTGATTTGTGCTTTCAGTTTTTTGTTCAACTGTATGTTAATGCAACGTGCCTTCTTCCACTGTAGGCCAGGCAGCAATTCGAGGTCTGGTTGCAGAAGGTCGTCGTTTAGCCAATGTCATGATGGGACCTTATCGTCAAGACCTGCTTGCCAAATGTGACCGTGTAGACCAACTGGCTGCTCAGCTAGCTGACCTCGCAGCAAGAGGGGAGGGAGAATCTCCTCAGGCCAGGGCAATTGCTGCTCAGCTACAGGACTCGCTGAAGGTAAAAATCTGCTCTTGCGCGGTGAAATACATGGTACACTGAAGGATTTGCACTCCTCTGATAAGGAGCTTGTGTGTGGGAGGCATCAATAAAAACAGAACTGCAGCAAAAAAACCATTGTTTTAGCTTAGATACTTAGAGAAAACTTTCTCCAAAGGGCTTGATATCATACTATAGGGATTAATTCCAGATGAACAACTTAGAAGTAAAATCAAAGTCTCATTTTAAAAGAAAATAGTATACTCGCACTGCAAATTTGTGGAGCAGGGTCTCAAATTGTGCTGTTCATAACTTTTGATGCTGCTTCAAGGAGTGGGTATGTAAGCTTCTTGTATTTCAGATTACTTAAAAAGGGATTAGTTGACTATGCTTTTATGATAATTTTATCTGGGCTTTTTTCTCTTTCTTCAAGAAGAAGTTTTATGAGATTTGAATTCCTACAAACTTAATTATTCCTATATCAGATATTAATAATTTTCCTTTTTTTTTTAAGGATCTTAAAACACGGATGCAAGAGGCAATGACCCAGGAGGTTTCTGATGTTTTTAGTGACACCACAACTCCTATTAAATTATTAGCAGTAGCAGCCACTGCTCCTTCTGATGCTCCCAATAGAGATGAGGCAAGTATACCCACGTGGTCTTTTTCCCATGTGAAGCTTCAGTTATTGTTTAATTCTACCCAAATTGGTATTTTGAGAAATGAATTGGTATTTCTTTCTCAAGCTTGTGATACATGCTTATTCATTCTGACGGCAAATCTCTCTGGACTCTTGGAGATTGTGAATTGTGCTGTATATCCCTGGAAACTGTATTGTCCCTGACTTCAATAAACGACAAAGCTTTCTCCCTCTGATGTTTGTACCACGTTGCCTTTAGCATGCTAAAAATCCTTGTGCAAAAATCACTGACACACTAGTTAGTGGACTGTATATCTCAACATTATAGAAGCTGATTAAAACAGTTAAATTCATGCCAAGACTGATCAAGAGATTTAACCTGTTCTCTTGCTGGGTCATGTTTCCTGTACTGGCTACTGGCTGCCTATGAAGTATCTGAAACTCTGTTTGGCTAGTTGATCTGAACATGATCAAAATGATTCCTAAGGCCTTGGGGAATTTAGGTTTATGATAGGATAGCTTTTTGTCAAAGTATTCTGTGCCTTAAATAATTAAGGACTGTAGAAAGAGGGAATTTTTTTCCAATATGAAGCTTCAATTTTTAGGGTAAAACCCCATATTTATCTTCCAAATATAGTTACTTTTGGATTATAGGTTTGAAGATTAATCTCTATGGGCTAAAATAGTTTTAACACTGTTCAAAAGTATTTGCAGCAGTAGTCGTCAGGAATTAGCGTCCTTAAATACCTCAAAGCTATGAAGTGTGATGGTATCCTTTGTTTCCCAAATGAGTTAATAAATAAGAAAGTCCAGTAATGTAAAGATTAAAAAGATAAAATGGCTTTTGTGTCCTCTTGCATCCTCTCAGGAGACAAATTAAGTCTGGATGTTATGAAGGTGTATCAGATATTTGATACTTTGAAGAAATTGTGTATTCTGTTAGGGAAGTTAGGCTTGTTTAATGTTTTTTTCTCTTATGACAACTAGGTGTTTGATGAAAGAGCAGCAAACTTTGAAAATCATGCTGCTAGACTGGGAGCTACAGCAGAAAAAGCAGCTGCAGTTGGAACTGCGAATAAAACTACTGTGGAGGGCATTCAGGCAACAGTGAAATCAGCAAGGGAACTTACCCCACAGGTTTGCTTCCTTAGTCTCGAAGGGCTAGTAAAAGGGCTGGGGACAACTTCTGCGCTCAGAGAAAAATGTTAATACCAGCAAGGAAGGCTGATACTCTTAAAAGGGGAATGGCAAATATTTGTGTATATGATACCGAATAGAACAAACTGATTAAATGGCATGTCTTACTCCTCAACTTTTGGACAAAAGTGTTAGTGACCTATCCTTGAAACAAAATTACTCTGAGGCTTAGTAAAATATGTAAGTGGAAAAAATGTTCTGTAATGATTATTTTTTTTTTTTCAAATTAAACTTCCATCTAAAATTTTGGTAGTGTAATAAGTGTTGTACTTTAGTGCTTTTATATAAGTGTTTTTAAGATATATTAGCATGTAATTGAAATTCCAGAAAAAAGTATGTGTCAACAAATTCCAGAAGCATTGTAAATCTTCAAGCAGCTAGATGTTGAACTAGAATTAATGAGCTAGTATTCCAAATGAGGAGCTACAAATCCAGTCCCGAAAAAGCGAGTGTATTCTCAAGAATGTGTGATGTCATTATATACGGATACTTCCATAATAATTTTTTTTTTTTTTATTGGCAGGTGGTATCAGCTGCTCGTATCCTTCTGAGAAATCCTGGAAATCAAGCTGCTTATGAACATTTTGAGACCATGAAAAACCAATGGATTGATAATGTAGAAAAAATGACAGGTAAAGTAGGAATTTTTGTTGAAAATTATACTTGTGACTAGTTTGCGTTGATGAAACATGCATAAGAGTAATGACTGATTAAAAACAAATTGAGAAGTGGGAATGTGCTCTCTAACTCCAGAAATATGTATATATTGTTTCATATATGTTAATTTTGAGGTGCAGGGGAGCAAATTTGACTTTAGTTCTTTTGTGGGAAAACCAGAATACTGTTAATTTTTATTGTGATTGCTATTCTAGCAGTATATCACTGTAGCAACTTGAGGGTTTTTTCTGCATAATCTTGCCATGTTGAATGAGGACAGATAATTAAGTGGCAGTAAGAGAACGTGTTCAAAATGATGCAACAGCTTGATGAAAGCGGTGTATAAAACAAAGCTACTGATCTACTGAGTCTTGCTGAGACACTTAAATGTTTCAGTCCTTTCAAAATGCAGATCCTTTGCACTGGTTTGCTAATCTTCTGACTATATGCTACCTCCTCCATCCCCATAATTGTGGGTGTTTTAAATCTTACCGCCTTGTCACTATGTATCACCCTTAAGTAAAAGCACAGCCAGAGGGATATTTCCTTTTGAATGAATGGGAGAGGTACAGAAACTACTGAATATGCTTAAAGACATTTGTTGAGAAGAAGGAGTCTCTGCTGCATATACTGTGTAAGCCAGTTCTTGACTCAAGCAGCATTCCACAGTAGATGAGTAAGAGCTTGGGTATCATTAGCGGGGATAAGCTTTACCACGGTTGCTGTCAATCAGAATTAAAACTGCAGTAATACGTTTGGTCTGACTTCCATGCCCCCTTCTGCCCCTCCCCACCCCCTAGTTTGGAAAGACTTACCCCTTTCCACAGATAATAATAGAATATTAACGTGTTTAACTTTTATTCTAGGGTTGGTGGATGAAGCCATTGATACTAAATCTCTGTTGGATGCATCAGAAGAGGCTATTAAGAAAGATCTTGATAAATGTAAAGTTGCAATGGCCAACATTCAACCTCAGATGCTGGTAGCTGGTGCCACCAGCATTGCTCGACGAGCAAACCGCATCCTACTGGTAGCAAAACGGGAGGTTGAAAATTCAGAAGACCCTAAATTCCGGGAGGCTGTTAAAGCAGCCTCTGATGAGCTGAGCAAAACTATATCACCAATGGTAATGGATGCTAAAGCTGTGGCAGGAAACATTTCTGATCCTGGTAAGGGTTCAGTCAGCTCATTTCAAATGATTGTGAAGTAGCGCTCACATCATCTTTCAAATGAAGATGATGTGAAGTAGTGCTCATTTTGTCTTGTACATCTGTGTTTCTTTCCCCTTTTATAAAAATTTTATGTACACTTATATCCCAAAATGGTGAAATCAAGGTCACACCACTAACTGAATCCTGCTCTTTTAAAATGCTATCAAACACCTTTGGCATATTCGAGGGAAAATGATTCAGCATTTTAGTTATGTGATTTCATAATCTTTATTAGAAGTATTTGTTACTAGTTATCAGTAGTACTATTTTATATAAGAAAATATTACATAATTTCTTTTATTCTAAAAGATGTTTTGGGAATTACTTTGGCTATTGAGAGTGACTATTACTCAGCCTAGGTTTTATTTTATGCATGCTGCATATGACACTAACATTTCAAACATGTAAATCCACTGCAAACAATGTCGTTTCTAAACACTTTCTTTTCACAGATATAAGTGTACTTGGCAGAATGGAGAGGTTTTGGAGTAGTGTTGTACTACAGAATGCTATTAAACTGGTACTGGGATTTTTGTTCAGGTTTGCAGAAGAGTTTCTTGGATTCTGGATACAGAATTCTGGGAGCTGTGGCCAAAGTCAGAGAAGCCTTCCAGCCTCAGGAACCAGATTTTCCCCCTCCTCCTCCTGACCTTGAGCACCTTCATGTAAGTGCAGCATGGTTTGAAATACAATACGCAGTTGTCACTGACAGCATGTGGATTTCATACTGAAATTAATTAAGTATATTTTTATTCCTTAGAAATAAAATACATTGTCTGGACAGCCATGCATACAAGTAGCCTTAAGTCTAAAAAAATACCAATCCAGCTCTCAAAAGCAGAGATTAAAACATGGTATTTCCTTTAACAGAGTGAACTTGAAAAACTAGAAAAAGGCCTGAGCTCCTGCACTCATGTCTTGCCGTGACACTGTCCTTTACTCAATCTGTGTACTATTTTGTTGCACTGATTAAGATTTTTGCCTTTCTAAGCTGACTGATGAGCTTGCTCCTCCAAAACCACCACTTCCAGAAGGTGAGGTTCCCCCGCCCAGACCACCACCACCTGAAGAAAAGGATGAAGAGTTCCCAGAGCAGAAAGCAGGAGAAGCTATTAATCAGCCCATGATGATGGCTGCTAGGCAGTTGCATGATGAAGCCCGGAAATGGTCTAGCAAGGTAAGAAGTTGTTAACACATGTCTTGTGCTAAAAGGAATCTATCTATCTATCTATCTGTCTATATATATATATGTATATATATTTTTTTTTTTAGGATTAGTGTGTTCAGTCCAAAGTCAGTTGTCTCAGTGACAACCAACTAGTGAAAACATAGCTGCAGGAGGAATTAGAAACCCTTTCAAGCTCATGCTGAACTAGGGTCAACTGTTCTAATACTCAGAATTACTAGAATGCTTTATTAACAGCATTATCTCTGTGAACAGAAATATGCTTTGTATGCTGAGCTGTTTGTGATCCTTGATGCTAGTATTGCCTAGAAAGCCACTAATACTATGCCTTTCTAGGCTGACAAGCTGATTGCTAGTCTAAGTGACTTTGAAAAGTCTGTATGGATGTTGCAGATGCCAGCTGCAGGTACCATGAGCTGGTTTATCTTAATTCTGGAAGGAGCTGCATGTTACTTTGCAGTTAATCTGGTGCATTTATGATTGGAGAAGTGAGCATATATAGATGACCTGGTCTCAGTTCTCTTTTGTAGTTGAGTCATGCTCACTATCAAGGCCAAAATCCATAATTTCTGTACCATTTCAGTGCTGTGACAAAACAGTATGAACTCGTCAGTCTTACAAATGCTAATATAACTTCTTTGCTTTCCCCTCTTTTTTCCTCAAAGAGCTACATTTTTCTCTGGCAGCAACTGAGTAAGAACTTCTGAGATTTAGGCTTCTGCAGGTATAAATTAAAGGTCAGAATTTGTCTTTTAAAATCTCTGCTTTTTTTTCTCCACCAAATTAGATGGTAAATGAGAAGGTAAATTTGAATAGCTTATAGAATCAACTTCAGTACTTTGTGCTTAAGGAACATCTTTTTTGAAAGTACAGATAAGATACAAAAGAAGCCCTGCAAATCTGTTTGAGTGTCTCTTCCATAAAATGAAAAGCTCTATTTTCCCCATACTTCTGGATATACCAAATAAATATTTATATTACTAAAGGGACTGTACTGGAATGTATTAATAAACTCAGAAGGTAATTTTGAGGCCAGTAGCTTTGATTTCAGCTTCCTAAAAGTGTTTTGATGTTTGAATTCCAAAATGAGTAACTTAACAATACACAGTAGGTAATAAAATGCTTTTACTATATACATTCTAAATTAAATAGTGCAACTGATAAAATACTCACTTTATCAAAGCTAAGCAGCAGACCTTAAAAATCCTTGCTAATTATGAGAGAGCTCTAACCTTAGTGTCTTTAGATTATAAACCACTATTTTAATTGCTGTTTCTTTAATTTTAGGCCAACAAACCAGTAAGTTAGCCTAGCATTTAATCTTCTAATTCTTTTTTAGCATTCCCATTTTAGCAATAAGAGTACAGTTATTCTGACAGTATGTCTTGGGGGGAAGAAGTTTTAAAAACATTCTTGTAGTCTCTGTAGCCACATATTGGGTGGAAGAGGAATTGATGGACAGTGCTATTGAAGAATATGAGTTAGACCTGGAAAGACAGAAATACAAGGTCTTGCTCATACTAAATCACAATAGACTGTGTGTCAACTGTCTTCTGCTTTTTTGTCCCATTACATTACTGGTATTTCACCATTTGTTAAATTTATGGGGGGGGTGAACAAGTACTTAGGCTTAGAAAAACTTTGGTAACATTCTTCATATCTGTAAGATTTAAAGTCAGTTTGGTTTTAGTCCTTCTTTACAAAAACTTCTCTTCACTGAGTGGATTCATTTTTCTCATGAAGCACAGACTGAACGCTGTCTATTGCTTTAGCTTTCCCTGCCTTTCCGCCTCACTTGGGTAAATCAGAGAATGAGGGATATTTGGAAACTTTTCATTAGATTAAGACTTAAATCGAAGTTGTCTTTGAAGATAAGTTGATTTTGCAGTATGTAAGAGTTACAACTTCCAAAACTTCTGTATGTTTTCAGTAGTGTAGATGGTTTTTTCTATAAAAGGCTGTATCTTAAGCAAAACACAGTTGAAAATTAATAGTTTTTGGTAAGGGTAGTTTGACTTTTATCACGCTTTGCTTTAGTCAAAGAAATACAGTTAGTAAACTTGTAGAATATTTTTGAATTTAAATGCTGCTGTATTATAAATGCCTTTATTGTTATACCACTTACATCTTCCTTGTGATCTACCCTAACACTGTATTTGCTATATTTGCTTGAATCCTTTCTTTTTTTTTTCTTGAAGGTAATGGATACAACAATTGTGGCAAAACACTATCATATGCTTCATAATCCTCTTATTCTACTAATTCTGTTTCAGTCTTTTTAAGAACTGTAATATTCACAGTATTCATAACATTCAGTATCACCTCCTCTTTTCATAACCCGTTTTTGTTCTTTTTCATGTTATCTGTGGTACTTCAATACACACTTCTACAGTGTTTCCTGTCCCACCTTTTTTAACTCTACAGCAAGAAGTGTCAGTGGTTTTTCTGTGATCCCGCTTCCATCTTTTCTTATTACATATATGTAAATGGGCTTCCATACAAAGCTTTCTATCTGCATAAATACCAGTCATCCATCAGCTGCTGTGCCTGCTTCTATGCAGTCAGAATGTCTTTCACTGAAACAGAAAATCCATTCATTTCACCAATGTTTTGCCAGAAAAATGTTGTTCTGCAAGTCTGCCTCTGTCTGTAGAAGCTGTATGCTCAGATGGAAAATGTTGCTGCTTCTTTGAATTGTAACTCCTTAATATTTTTGGTAACTTTGGTTCACAGGCAAAACATTTGTTTCTCTCTGCTAATCTTGTATTCCTTCCCCTCTGACCTGATCCTAGAGCTACCCTGTTAGACCTGGAGAGTCCAAGAGGATGTTTTGGTCACTAAAACAGCTCAGTTCATGCTCTTCTACCAAATTCTGCTTCTTGTACTAACTGTCCCCTGTTTCTCCACCCTTGCTGCCACCTGCAAAGCCTGATGTGACTGTGATTAATGAAGCGGCTGAGGCTGGTGTAGATATAGATGAGGAGGATGATGCAGATGTTGAATTCACTCTCCCCTCTGACATTGAAGATGATTACGAGCCTGAGCTGCTGTTAATGCCAACCAATCAGCCCGTTAACCAGCCCATTCTGGCTGCTGCTCAGTCTCTACATCGAGAAGCAACCAAGTGGTCTAGTAAGGTACTCCTGAGTCTCCCCGGGACTGATCTGTGTGCATCCAGCCATTTGGAACGCTGACACATTTGCATCACTCTTGATCCCTGCTGGGCCCGGCCATTCTGAATGAATAAGTGTGTCTGCACTTCATCTTAAGGACTGAGAGTGGCTTCACAAGTTTGCTAGATCTGTTTGTCAGTGATGGACTGAAGCTTGATTTGGGTCACTTATTAATATGCAAAGCTTCCTCTCCCTTTGCATCAGCCTGTTCTTCTTTGTTCTGGCAGTTTTAAAATTGAAATAGGGGTTGTCTTCCCCCCCCCCCCCCCCCCCATTCTTTTATCCATTCATGTGGGCTACCTGGGAAGCCATGGTTAATGGTTTCTTAATGACTTCCAGATACAGCAGAGTATACAGCATTCAAGAAGTCATTTAACGTGTCTATTGTGCTTTGCCTCCATTGATGCCATCAATTAAAATACCTTCCAACAAGGAATGGCTTTGTATGGCAGTGTTTATCGAAGAGGAGTGACTGCTGGCTTGCACTTGGCTGTGTTGCAAATGCTGGTCTTGAGCGAATTCTTTTATGAAGAAGCTGCTCTGAATGCTGTTATCTGCTGAACTGAGATCGCGTGTCTGTGAAACTAGTGGAAATCTAACATGAGGTTCAGACATTCACAAGTAGCCTGCCTCTTCTGTCTAAGCACACATGTTTGCAAGACTGGTCACTTTTTATAGCATGCTGCAAAAAATAAGGTTGGTGTCCCATAACAAACAAAGGTTAGGGGGGTGTGTATATGTATGTGTATGTGTATATATTTACATAGGTAGATATACAAAACTATTTTAATAAAAAGGGCTTTAAAAATGTTCTTGTCCTTTTCAGATTCTGATGCTGGGATAACTTGTTAGAGGGCTTCGTAAATGACACTGGTCCTAATTTCTTGATCCTTCTACGTGAAAACATGGAAAAGCTTTGTGTTATGTCATTTGCATCCTAACTGTAATATTAGCAAACTGTTTAACTATTAGGTCATGGTAACAAATAAGTCAGCTTTTTGTTCACCTGTATCTGCAAAATATCTGGGATATCTTCTTGAATTTGCTAGTAGTGAATCATGGAAGTATGTGCACAGGGAGAGAGAATACATTTGCTAAGTTGGGTTCTCACGGTGTTCTCTTTGCTGTGAACTTCATCCATCATTAATTGTGGAATTATACAGAGGAAAGAAACGCACTCTGCTAATCACTCTGCTAATATTTCATCCACACAATAGGAATGCTTCATGGCACCCCAGTAGTTCAGGTTTGTCTAACAACTTTCTGCAAAGGTAAATCTAAATATACTAACAGACTACTAACAATTGATCATCCTGGTCTGCTTTTTCTTGCACTAGGTTTCTCTCTGGAACAGTGTGTAAAAAATGGTTTTGCCTTGGTCATACTTAACTCACGTTTTGAATATTTCTGAAAGTATTTCTGTGACTGTGATTTTAATGTACAAGAAATCTGGATTTGAATGCAATAAATCACTAGATTATCTTTTGAACTATCATGTTGTTCTCTCCTGGAAGCTTTATTTTAAAGGGGGAGATTTTGTCAAAAAGGCAGATTTATTTTCAAGGAATAACTTAAGAAAAAAACAAAGTAATAGTTGCATCTCATTTCCACATTACCTCTGACAAACATTTTGTATGTTACAACATCTCTTTCATTTATCCTTTTGCATTATAGCAACGTAGCTGATGCTCTAACAACTTCAGTTTCAGATGCTACTGAAAATTCTATGCTCAACTGTTACGACTACACTATTTAACTTAATTAGTGCTATTTGGTTTACAAGCTATTTAGCACACTTTTTTAATTTAAAAAAGTCTTTTTTGGGAAATCTGGAATTTCGAATGCTAATAACGTGCTTTATCTTAAAACCTAGTCAGCAGAGCAGTAACTCTCATTCCATGGACAAACTAACACATTTCTTTACCAGTTCTTTTCCAGTTTTGAAGTGAACTTTTTTCCTCAGTGTTAGGAAGAAAAATGTCAGACACGTATAATTAGCACAGACCTTCCCTGTTCCTTGAAGAAACCTCTTCTGTGTTCACAAATGGTTCTTCCATCCTTAACTTCTTGAAAGGGTTGCTACCAAAATGTAGACTGCCATTCGGTTGTGACTTTTGTGTAGCTTCTGTCCTGGCATGAACACTAACTCCCGTTGTTCTCTTCAGGGTAATGACATCATTGCTGCTGCTAAACGAATGGCGCTGCTCATGGCAGAGATGTCGCGCCTGGTGAGAGGAGGTAGTGGAAATAAGCGTGCCCTTATTCAGTGTGCAAAGGATATTGCCAAGGCATCAGATGAAGTCACTCGATTAGCCAAAGAAGTGGCAAAGCAGTGCACTGACAAGCGCATTAGAACAAACCTCTTGCAGGTAATGAGTTAACCTGAAAATGCCTCACATACCTTTTTTTTTTTTTTTTTTTTTTTTTTTTTTTTTAAACTTCCTTTTCTCTGTTCCTCAATTAGCGTGAGTGAGCGTGGGAGTTGTGGCAGGAAATCATGTGTATCTTGCCTTGCCTTGTAAAGTTTTGTCAAGTTCTATGTCTGTTTTTAGATCCCGTGGCAATACATATTCTGTTAAATCAGGATTTGTTTCCAGGTGAGTGGAGATGCCAGTGGCCAAAGAGGTTTTGAAAAATACTGTGCTATGAACACTGATCTGCCCTAAGCCTGTGTCGCTTGGTATTTCATCTACTTGTTCCTTTATATTAAAGAACAGAAGCCAAAATATAACACTCCTTAGTTTTTCAGTCTCAGCCAAATATACATCATCCCATTCCTAGCCAAGCAGGCCCTTGAGGAATCACAGAATCACAGAATGTTGGGGATTGGAAGGGACCTCAAAAGATCATCCAGTCCAATCCCCCTGCTGGAGCAGGAACCTAAATGAGATCACACAGGAAGGCGTCCAGGCGGGTCTTGAATGTCTCCAGAGAAGGAGACTCCACAACCTCCCTGGGCAGCCTGTTCCAGTGCTCTGTCACCCTCACCGTAAAGAAGTTCCTTCTGAAATTTAAGTGGAACCTCCTGTGTGCCAGCTCCCACCCATTGCCCCTTGTCCTACCATTGGGCATCACTGAGAAGAGCCTGGCTCCATCCTCCTGATATTCGCCCTTTACATATTTATAAACATTAATGAGGTCACCCTCAGTCTCCTCTTCTCCAAGCTTAAGAGCCCCAGCTCCCTCAGCCTTTCCTCAGCAGGGAGATGCTCCACTCCCTTGATCATCTTGGTGGCTCTGTGTTGGACTCTCTCAAGCAGTTCCCTGTCCTTCCTGAACTGTGGGGCCCAGAACTGGACACAATATTCCAGATGTGGCCTCCTCCTATCTGGAGGAAAAGAAAAAAATGTTGTCTCCATCCCCAAAATTCCCAAAGCACGTAAAATTGTAAGATTTAAGTGTCCTACCAATATTTGTCAGAAAGTCTCGAAGGTGTAAGGTCTCCTCTGTGGTCATTCCTTACCTAACACTGAACCGAAATCAGTGTACTGGCTCCGTTCACAACGTGTCTGTGCTGTCCCCCTTCCTCAGGTCTGCGAGCGGATCCCCACCATCAGCACACAACTGAAAATCCTCTCCACTGTCAAGGCCACCATGCTGGGCAGAACCAATATCAGCGACGAGGAGTCGGAGCAGGTGAGAGCCGTGAGAACGGACGGCAGCGGGGCACCGCGGATCGGTTCTGCGGGGAACGGCGCTACCTGCGGCCTGGGGGGTGCTGCGGGGG